>NC_080670.1:119198021-119293021 GCF_030247195.1 Topomyia yanbarensis
AGAGATGTACTGTAATAAGGGTCTTTATTTAATAGAAAGCGAAGTTAAAATTGATTTAATGTCTATGAAACATAGAACTGCTCACCAAAAATGCATAAATTTCAACATTTGCTAAAAATGTTTTTGCCTTTCTCATTCACTCTAAAATTCGTCGATCTAATCCCGACCGGGAGGGCCGAGTGTCATATGCTAATCGACTCAGTTCGTCGAGATCGGAAAATGTCTGTGTGTATGTATGTCTGTATGTATGTGTGTATGTGGAAAAAAAATGTGACCTCTGTTTCGCAGAGATGGCTGGATCGATTTGCACAAAGTTAGTCTCAAATGAAAGGTACAATCTTCCCATCGGCTGCTATTGAATTTTTATTGATTGGACTTCCGGTTCCGGAGTTACGAGTTGAAGAGTGCAATCACACAGCAAATTCCCATATAAACTGAAAGGAAAAATTTTCAAAATCAAATTTGTATTTTTGATGCCAAATGACATTATAATGCATGAAACATTGAGATTTGATGTAAACTCGAAAAAATAACGTTTGACCAAAATTGATTTTTTTGGACTTTGGTACTTTTTTGCTCTGTTACTATTTTCTGAAAAATTAATTCTGCATAATTTTAAAACTTCAAAAATAACGGTTTTGGAACTATGCCGTTTAGACATTAAGATCGATTTTCACCAAACCCCCACCAATTGTAAAATTGGTATTGTAAAAAAACGTAAGGGCGATACTTCAATGCTGATAGGTGGGACCGAAAAAGTAAACAATAGCCAAAGGGACTATATACTATATATACAATCATTTTGTCAATTTCAATAGCAAACACAAATTTTAATTTAATTTAATAATTTCAAATACTTCATGAAGTTTTTGGTTTCGATCACTGAATCATGCAATGTAGGTCGCGTTGGAAATTTGAGTAAAGTATAAACTTTAAATCGATTAAAAAAAATTCGATTTTTTTTTTGGCTCAGTACAATATACTTTACCTTTAGAAAAATCAGTTTTCCCACCACAATGCATCGATTGAGGAATTTAGATATTTTATTAACAGAGCATTAGCAATAATTCGTTTGTATGTCTATTTTATGGGCCATTTTTTCGCCTTCCCATTGATTTGGTTTGAGATTTCCTGCACTGATGTTGTCCTATGCTGATTTGAGTGATTCTCTGAGTCCTGCCACTATCCCATGTAGTATGTGTTATGAAAAACATCGCGAAGCATCAAGTTCTAAATGTTCTCAAACGATTTAATATCCGAAGAGAGTGATAAGAGTTATAAGAAATGTCTCATCACACTGTTAGGTGGATTAAAAGCGTTTTTAAAAAATATTTTCTATACTAATAGCCACCTAGCGGGTTTAAAAATCACTAAAATTAAACAAATATGTCGAGTTAATGGCAAGTTATGGCGTATATTTCAAGGCTGAATTGATTAACGTACTTACATTTTGTATATAAAGTCTTATTTTCATGTTAGGAACTTTGAAGTGGAGAAAAATGCAGAAGAGTGAGGTGAGTGTTGAAAAACTGATATTTACTGTTTAGATCACATAATTCCGATATAGTCAAATTTGTGGCAAATATCCTCGAAAAAGTTTTACAACAGAATACAGCGCATCTTCTGACACAATCGTTTTGTTGAAGATGCCTCCTAGAAGTATTTATGGAGAATTAACTCTTCAAAAAATAATTAGAGACTTGGCGTCATTAGCAAAGTTATTGTTTTTATAATTTAAGTTACAAAAAAAATCATCAGATGCTCATTAAACCTGGTCCTGACATACTAAATACGTACAGAAAACGTCATTTTTCATGTTTTTCCTTCGATTTTTCGAAAAAAATGTGTGGTCAAAGCACATTTGAACTGATTTACTTTTTGGAACAGCATTATTTTTGATAAATTGCTAAAAATGTCAAAGATTATCTAACAAAAACTTAAATAACTCATACCCCATTAGCCATTGCTATACACTTTCTTCTGCAAAATTACGCCCCTGAATTCGGCTCAACTATATAAAGTGTTTTCTGTACTTTTAAAATTTTGTAGATACCCAGTTTTGAAGAAAAAATACTGAAAAACATTAAAAATTTCACTTTTTACTAAGTTTTAATGGCCCTGCCGCTCTTATAATTCCAAATTTGTACAAACTAACTAACCAAACTTCTCCGTTTGGATCTCCAGAAAAATTAAAAATGCTGAAAAAATCTAAGACAGCTCAGGACCACTTCAACAGGCATAAATTTGAAACTTTATCCAAAATCGGCCCATTTTTCAAAAAATCAAAAGTCGCCACCAGTAGGAAGCGTTTTAGCAAACTCACTCCAAAGAAGAAAGTGGTCCCAATACCCTAACCTTTCATTTAAGAAGTGAGCCCGATGACTTTTAACATGATGTCATTTTGGGACACCCTGTATGTGCGTATGTGTCAAATAATGTCACTCATTTTTCTCAGAGATGGCTGGACCGATTTGCCCAAACTTAGTCCCAAATGAAAGGTGCAACCTTCCCATCGGCTGCTATTGAATTTTGGATCGATCGGAATTCTGGTTCGGAATTACGGGTTTCAGAGTGCGGCCACACATAAATTTTGCCTTTGTCATATAGAAAGGTTATGCAATCATGAAAAACGTCAACCTAATTTTTTTTTTCGACTCGCATAAGGTTTCTGGATTTTAACAGGGGCGTAGTTGATGGTTTACGGAGAGGGGTTATACCCCCCCCCCCCTCTATTGTTCACTCCCCTCCTTTAAAAATCTCCTTAAATCACCCCTCAGACCACCACCCCATCCAGCCCTCATACCCCTCCCTTTCAACCCCATCATCTTTAAACCACCACTATATCACAAAGCATACCAATTTAAGCTGGGGAGTCGTTCGTTCATGGGACTTTCGCCCTCCTCACATACCCACCCCCGCATGACAAAATGAGTTAGCAAGCAGATAACATTGATCTAATGCTGATTAGGCTAATGGAGTATGATATTTTTTGTTTCAAGTGTTTCACCGTCGACACGTAGCTCATCAAGTTCGTAGCTGGCATGCCATTGTGTATAAGTGCAAAGTGTACTAAGAATGTAATGGACATTTCCACAATTATGTTGAACATAAAAAGCCTCCGTGCCATAGTTTAGAGAAATGAAAAAGGCACAGTTGCACCGCAAGGTGGATTAAAACAGGTTTTTTTTTGTTGTTACGAAAATCCGAAATTCCGAAATGAAGGGTCCGCCGGGCAATTAAGAACCCGAGTAGTGGGCAAAACCCCTACTTACAATTGGCGCACAGCGCAAAACACACTGAAAAAAATATTTTTCTGTTTTGGAAAATATTTTTTTCTTCTGGAGTGTGGGGTGCTTCTACTAAATCGAGGATTTTCGTAGAACAGTGGTGAGCTTTCTTCCGCAATATTTTTCCGCCGTCGTATATTTATTATTTATTTACATTTTTGGTATTATTTTTTGATTTTTGCATTTTCCTTTTTTGTCCGAATTTGTGGATTGCGTTGTTTGTGTTTGGTCTGCCGGACGAGTAGTTTGAAGGTTGTTGTCATTTATTCGGTTGCGGTGGCCAATTGCCTTGAATTCTCAATCCGATTTGAGACATTTTTGGAACAGCTTGATTTCCTGAAATTTTAAGGGAATCGTTAGTGGGCGAAAAATTGAAATTAATACTGTGTCAGTACTTACATGCTTTGTGTCTTGGTGATTTCTTCCAATATAGCGCAAGTTATGATGGCGTTGGAGAAATTCAACCAAGCGTGTGTGTTCATGCGCGTCGATCATTTACATTTCGATGAGCTGTATTTTGAGTTGCTATCTCGAAGCATTTTTATCTCTCCTGATTCGGATTTTTCGGGTGTCCAGCGGCATCGGCGTCTTCGGGGAATTTTGTCGCATGAGCGGTCGTCTCGGAGGGAATTAGTTCGTAATTTCCGGGGTGACGTGGGTGAAGAAAAGGAAATTTGCCTTGGTAAATTACTAACAATCAAGGAAGATCTCCAGTACCGGTGCCCAAACAAGAAGATTTACCGAACACGGTTGCTTCATTTGGGGTCTAGGCTCCAGTTTATCCGAAATTATGCGGCAGGAGAGGTCAACCAGGAAATTTCGGGGTTGTTGGAGGAAGTTCTAGCAGTTTATTCCAGTCATTTCAGTGACGAACAGGCAGCACTTCCTCCCTACAACCAAGAAGGGGAGGATGGAGATATTTTGGGAGAATTGCTGAGTACAGACGTACCTGCAATTCCACAGGGATCCAATCCTTCCGAGGATCTCTTTCTAAACAGCTCGTAGGAGACGACCTGTTGCGTGTCTTGTGCGAGATGAGGGACGAGATTCGACAATTGCGACAGCAATCCGACGATAATAGAGCCCTAGCGTCTCAGGGGTCTGATGTTTTTTCAAAAGCTACTGAAACGCTAATGGGTGGGATTGCTTCACTGACAACAATTTCGTCAGTTTTAAGAAAGACGGTTCAAGAAGTTGTCTCACTTCGTGAATCCGTCAGTGAACTTCGGGCACTAGTACATCAGAAGGAAAGTGCTTCCGAGAAGGATCTGCAGACCGTTCTGAAAGATTTGCGTTTGATGGACGTACCCGATTCATTTGATACACCAGAGATTCCTCGCCCAACACTGGCGCCCAGTCCCGATCAATTTGTGTTGAAGCGAGGATTCTCGGGTCAACAAAATATATGTCCATCACTTCCAATCGAGAAGCCGAAACAGAATACCGGATTCACAGCCCCGTACCAAACTCAGAACCAGCCTCACGTTCCTGAATGGACCGAACAGCGGACGGGACCATCCTATCCGAACTTTTCAATATCTACCATCGCGGGAAACGGATCGATGGCAGCCCCAAGGAATTACTCGCATAACCCGCAACGCGTCGCTGATTGGAAAATTCGGAAGTATGCTGGAACTGATGAAGGAACGGGACTAAATGAATTCTTGGACACCATAGCGAGTTACGCTGCGTGTGAGCAAATGTGCAAAGACGAACTTTTCAATTCTGCGATGCATTTGTTCACTGGCAATGCTTTGACCTGGTATCAGGCTATGCGTGCGCGAAACCGGTTGTTTAACTGGAACCATCTTGTTTGCGAGCTCAAGGTAAATTTTGTTCATCCTGAACTTGATGCTACGCTCAAAATGAAGGCTCTCCAGCGCCGGCAGATGCGTAACGAATCTTTCCAGGAATACTTCCTGGAAATGGAAAAAATATTTCGTGCTATGACGATTCCAATGGCACCGAGCGAAAAACTCGACGTGCTCAAGCGGAACCTGAAAGCCGATTATAAACAAATGCTGATTCTCAGGCCAGTGAACACGCTTTCAGAATTGATGAGTCTTGGTAAATCGATCGACGCCTCCAAGACGCCGATTTATCAGAAAGTTTTCGGTTCTTCTCGGGAAGTTGCTGCTTATTCTGATAATCCACCACAAAACAAACAAAAACAAAATAATCAAAACCAAAAGGGAGGTGGATAGAATAACGGCAACGCAAAATCCAAAACGTTTTGGAACAAGAATGCCCAACCGGTAGTTCTTGGTTCAACCAAGCCTCCTGAAAACCAGAAAAAGAAACAGCATCGTCCTCCCGTGCTCGGCGTCTGCTACAATTGTGGAGACAAAGGACACGAACATGAGGAATGTCGGAAACCAAAGCGGGTCTTCTGCATCGTGTGTGCGTTTAAAGGTTTTGATGTTTCTCGTTGCCCTTACTGCCTAAAAAACGGGATCAGAACCAACTGAAGTCGCAGTTGGCAGTAAAACAGCGCTCCAAACAACAACTCATTATTAATCCCCGGATTTACGACAGTTTTCGACCGGCTCGTGATGAGGACTATGATAATTCGTTGTCTGTCGAAACCATCATCCTTGACGACCCGTTCGATAACCGTCCATTTGCAATTGTCGCAGTGTACGGCAAATCTTTCAAAGCCTTGCTCGACAGTGGTAGTAATGCCACAATTATAACTAAAAAGCTATACCGAAAGTTTTCGAAAAGTCCCTTGAAAAGTTTGGAACGACCATTCGAACTAAGTTCTGCGAACGGTCAATCCTTACCAATCATTGGACAAGCGTATCTCCCGTATACTTTTCAAAATTTGACAAAGGTCCTATGCACTCTTGTAGTAGAGCATCTGACCGTCAACTCCATTCTAGGTATGGACTTTTGGTGCGCCTTTGGGATTTCTCCTGAGATACAAAACTGTGCTCTGTTGAACTCAGGTCAGGAATCGGAAGACGACGAAGAAGATGAAGTACCGCGTGAGTCGATACTCACTTCGGAACAGTTAGCGCGCGTAGAAGAAGTAAAGAAGTGTTTCCAGGCAGTAGAGCCCGGAAAGCTAAGCCCAACCTCATTCACAGAGCACAGGATTGTCATCAAAGATGAATTCCAAGGTGCGGCAACCGTTTGCCGATATCCTTATCACATGAGCCCAAGGAAACTGTCAAAGGTCTGGGAAGAAGTTGACCGATGGCGGTCTATGGGAATTATCGAGGAGTCTGATTCGGATTGGTCGCTTAATATTGTGGCGGTCACGAAACCAGACGACTCAATTCGCCTTTGTCTAGACGCTAGGCCTCTCAATGAGCGTACTGTACGAGATGCATACCCTCTGCCCCACCCTGGGCGAATATTGGGTGGCTCACCCAAGGCGAAGTACCTGTCTACCATAGACTTGAAGGAGGCTTTTCTCCAGGTACCCCTGGCTAAGGATAGTCGCGAATATACCGCTTTCAGTGTTCCCGGCAGGGATATGTTCCAATTTACCCGTCTACCATTTGGTCTCGTCAACAGCCCCGCTACTCTGGCGCAACTGATGGACCAGGTTCTATGACGAGGTAAATGGGAACCTTACGTTTTCGTCTACCTAGATGACATCATCGTGGTAAGCGAAACGTTCGAGCATCACATACAGTTGCTCAAAGCAGTGGCCGATTGTCTAGCAAGAGCCAACCTAACCATCAATTTGGAAAAATCCCGTTTTGGAGTCCCCGAACTAAAGTTTCTTGGTTATTTGTTGAATCGGGGCGGACTCAAGGTCAATCCTGACAAAATTCAGCCGATACTCGACTACGAGAGACCGGTTAGCGTGACGAAACTTCGTCGTTTCTTCGGTATGTGCGGTTATTACCGCCGCTTCATCGATCGGTTCAGTGAGGTCACTGCTCCATTGAGCGATCTGCTCAAAACGAAAACCAAGAGCTTAGTTTGGAACTCCGAGGCAGAACTCGCGTTCCTTAAAATTAAGGAACTTCTAGTCACTCCTCCAGTTTTAGTCCCACCAGACTTCTCCAAAGAATTCATTCTTCAGACAGACGCTAGTGACGTAGCAGTCGCTGCTGTTCTGGTGCAGGAGTATCCCGAGGGTGAGAAAGTAGTTGCTTACTTTTCGCAAAAACTGACCACTCCCCAAAGGAACTATCATGCAACTGAGAAGGAAGGTCTGGCGGTGATAATGGCGGTTGAACACTTCCGAGATTACTTGGAAGGTTATCATTTTCGACTGGTCACTGATTCGTCAGCGATTACATGGATACTGAAGACTAAATGGAAAACCATATAGCATAGTGGAAAACCAGTTCACGTTTGAGTCGTTGGAGTTTAGAATTACAACTCTACGACATGTCTATTGAGCACCGGAAAGGCAAGGACAATGCCGTTCCTGATGCGTTATCCCGGGCCGTAGCAGCCGTTTCAGCTTTGTCCACCTCAGACTGGTACTGTTCCATGAAGTCCAAAGTTATCCAAAATCCTGACGACTATGCCGACTTCAAAGTAGAAAATGATCAACTTTTCAAGTATGTAAACTGGAAAGTTGTTCCGTGCGACTCGCGGTTCAGTTGGAAACTCGTCCCAACACCCGAGTTCCGTCAAGATTTGATCCAACGTACCCACGAAAATTTGCTTCACGTGGGATACGATAAAACGATCCACGAAGTGCAGTTGCGATATTACTGGCCTCGTATGGGATCGGAAGTACGAAAGTTTATTCGAGAATGTGGGACGTGCAAGGAAATCAAAGCTCCTTTCGTCCCAGTCCAGCCCGAAATGGGTCAGTCGCGTGCGACTAATGCACCATGGCGAATGGTTTCTGTGGACTACATTGGTCCTCTTCCAAAAAGCAAACATGGCAATCAACACTTGCTGGTCGTCCTCGATGTCTTCAGCAAGTACGTCATGTTAACTCCCGTTCGCAAAATCGCTAGGACATCACTCTGTTAGATACTACGCGAACAGTGGTTCAATCGCCATGGTAGCCCGGAAATTCTGCTAAGCGACAATGCCTCCACTTTCACCTCGAAGGAGTTCAGTCAATTCATAAAAGAAACCAACGTCAAACATTGGCTGAACTCCCGCTATCATTTGCAGGCTAACCCAGTGGAGCGAACAAATCGCTCGATAAACACCGCAATCCGGGCATATGCTCGAACCGAGCAGCGCAACTGGGATGTCCACATCACCGATGTGGAGCGCATCCTAAATACTACCGTTCATTCCTCCACTGGGTTTAGTCCTCATTTCATTATACACGGGTGTGAAATGGCATCTGCCAATGACTTCAGCAGGATTTCCGGTGAGGGTGACCTAGAAACAAGACACCAACAGTTAGACAAAATCCGGGAGATTGTGGTCAAGAATTTGGCAAAGGCAAGCGAGGGCATTCGACATCAGTACAACTTGCGCCATCGAAAATATGCCAAGCCATTCAACGAGGGACAAATGGTGTACCGTCGAAACATGAAGTTGTCGAATGCACTCGAGTCTTACAATGCTAAACTTGGACCACAATACTTACCGGCAAAAATTATCACCAAAAGGGGTGTATCCTCCTACGAGCTAGAGGATTTAGCAGATAAAAATCTCGGAGTTTTGCCAGCAAATCTCCTTAAACCAGCATAAAAACTTTTCCGTGCCGTCTGTGGACTGACGGTATGCTTTTGTATGGATTACTTACTTGGGAGTTTTCCAAAAGCAGCCGCCAGTTACCGACGGCAACAACACGGACTTGGGTCCGAATAAAAAAACAATAAACATTTCTCCGTCTTCTCTATTTTTATTGTGGAAGACCAACTCAGCCGCGAGAAGGTTCTTCAACACCTTCTTGCAATTTTTCAGAGCCACACTCACGCAGTGTGGTAAACAAACACTCGCACGAAATATATGCTCCGGCCCCGGTGACGACTACGGTAGGGTGGAATACTCCACTAAAAAACACTAATCTTATACCGTGCCGTTTTCCCGGGCACCGGACGCATCTAAATACACTACCTGCCGTGTTCGGCAAACAAAAAACAAAAAATTTCTTTTGCGCCCCACTCGCGCCGTGAGGTAATCAAAGTATCCACTAATTTGCTTTGCTCCGGCGGTCGGGACGGTTACGGTAAAGAAAACTTTCTCACCAAACCAGTACCAGTGTTTGGCAGAAGCAAAACGAACCTATCGTACCGTCTTTTCACCGCCGGATGCATACACATCATTTTTCTGCCGTGTTCGGCAACATAAAATTTTTCAAAAACTCCTTTCTGTGGGGAACACTCGCACCTACGGGTGCACTAAATTATGTAAAATCTTGTTTGGAGCACAAAATCACTACTCCCTTTTACCATAGGGACACAAAAAAAAAACGCGCGGCTAATCAGATAAAGGTCAGTGATTGAGGATGAATGAATGGGATAATTGTATGAATGTATTTGGATAGAAACCCCAGCACAAGCGTATAGTACTGGTACCGTTAGGACACGAAAGACATATCTGGACAGTCGATGAAAAGAACAATATAATGCCGACAACCGTTCCCCTGCAAGTTGGAACATTGAAAATTGTCAATGTCACTTGCAGAATTTTAGGAATATCGAGTTGTTACCGGTTTTGTTTTCGGATTGGATTTAGGGTTCAACCCATAACCGAGTAATGACAATGGCTGACAACCTCTCGCTTCGCGTATGCTGTCAGTATTATCAGACCTAACACAGACAAACAGTTCACCGGTAAGGACATCCGGTCGATTAGTTTTTTGACATGAATTATTGATAAATTGCGGAAGAAATAATTAGGTGTAGTTAGTTTTTTTGTATATTTATTTATTTATTCATTTCGTTAATTATTATTGTATCGGTGTTAGGTTTAGAAAAAAAATTGTTACCAATTTTTTTCCACCTGGTGTGGGCGAGATTGTAACCCATCAGGGTAACAATTTAGCACTGGGTGGAAATATACCCAATTTTGGGGTAGTAATTTTTGTTTTGTTTGTATACAAGAAACATAGGGCTTAGATAGGCCACCGCTCTCCTCTTGCTGTAATAAGTGTGCTGGATATGCTACACATAGCGATGACAGATATGCGGCGGCACGGTTCTTTTGGTGTTGGTGTTTGTTTTTTCGTGTCGTGAGGAAGGCGGCCATCGTAATATAGTTGGAGAGTGACGAACCACGGCAGTGAACAGACGCCCAGAATAATCCATCCTTTTTCGGGACAGTTTCCCGCCACTAGTGCCAGTGAGGTAGAGTGCGCGCGTGCGACGGCAAATTATACCGTCGAAAGAGCCGGCCCGTGGTTCGGGCACACGTAAGTACGGTGTTGATTCGCCATAAGGGGATAGCTAATCGCTAAGGAGTGCTCTCGCTTCCCCGGCTAAACGAGAAGGAGTCAAAACACCGACCGTTCTCACTGTGGAAGATCAGTCGAACGAGCCTGGAACTCTCCTCCACAGTCAATCGCCAAGGAGAACGAAGCAGGGCGGACAAAGATTCCCCCTGGGAAGTGCACTGCGGTGACTTCCGGGATCGCTTGAGGCGAGCAAGTCGATCCGGCGATAATTCGCCAACGTCGCTAGGGAGGTTCCAACTAAGGAGCCAAGCTCACTTCCCTAGCTAAACGCCAAGGACCGCTGCCGGAGCAGCCAACGCCATTCCGGGAGAACTCGGCCGTTGTAGTCCCGGCCGGTCGGAAGAAACCGCCCGCCTTCTCGCCAACGGTAGCAGCAGATCGACGAGATCCATCAGCGCACAGTACAGGAAGAGGAAGTAGAGGAATAAAAGTCGGTAAATTTGTTAATTTATTTTAGTTATCCTTTTTTTGTTGTTACGAAAATCCGAAATTCCGTAGAGACACCTAGGCCGCCCTGAAAAGAAGGGTCCGCCGGGCAATTAAGAACCCGAGTAGTGGGCAAAACCCCTACTTACAATAGTTCCTACTTCGCTAGAGAATTTTTGAGTAAACTAAAATATATGCAAATATTTTCTTGCTTTCGAATTCAAATATAATATTTTGAACTGAGAATAAATTTATTAAGTAATTCATAAAGTAATTATTTAAATCACTGCTGTGTCTAGTCCTTTCTGCAGTTTTCCGAATTGTAGTTCAGTCATAAGGCTGTGCTTATTCTTTGCAAGAAAGGTTTATCAGTCGGTTGTCAAAATAATGCTCATTTTCATGCAAGATACTTTTCCGAAGACACAAATCCTTCAGGATACATACCCAGGGCGCTAGAGGATTTGAGCGTCGAAAGTAGCATTCTGCCCACTGTGCCGCCCTGTAGAATTCTCACAATCTTCGCGCACTTCTCGAGTGCAATTCCCCTCATATTACGAATATGTAAAATAGCATTTAATTCGAATCGCTTTTCTTCGGCCCACTGAACGTCAAAATTTGAACAATTCACTGAATGGTAGTGTTGATTTCGCTCCTGGGGCTGTTATGTCTTCTTTCTGAAAATTATTGAACAATTTTGTTTAAAAAACACAGCTCTTTTAAAAAATTAATAAATTTATTGCTTCTCCTTAACTAACCCATCGTTGATCTTTCAAATGGAATTGATAGATTGAAAATCGAACTGCAATGCTTGAAGATATTTAGGTTTGAAGAAATTCCTTTTTGCTGTAAAAATCACTTGCAATTTGACCATATTATAGGGGAAAGTCGTCGGTTGTCGGCACCCCTATATAGCTTTTGACAGAAACCAGATATGGATATTCTGATAAATATTATTTGTGTTATATATTAGCGCGATCTTTTTGTGCCGATTGCTGAAGCAGACTCGAATGTTCTGTTCTACAACCAATATATTTTTTGAACAAGTGAAACTCTACTCAAAAGTTTTTTTTGATGATTTGCTTAGTGTTACATAGAGAAGTAAATCGATCGAAAAAGTATGCGCATTGAATATTTATGATCTGAATTTATTCTATTTTGTGATTCAACGTTGAATGGCGCCGAAATGTTCACCACAAGTTTTCTTTTGATCAGTTTTCAAAAAGGTTACTAAAATCGGTTGTCGGCACCCAAACATGGTCGGTTGTCGGCACCCAATTTTTTGTGGCAAATGCTCTCAATAACCGAATCAATATGGGTATTTTGGGACGGGCTTTTCGAATAGATACCAGAGATCGATCTTTGGCACCATTCTGAAAACCAGGAAGGCGACTTCCGGTTTAGCGTTTTACATTTACGCGAAGAAAACCCACCTGGTCGTGTTTTCACCGCTAGGTAGCACCGTATATACCAGATTGTCACGACCAGATAATTTGGTGGGGGGGGGGGCTCGGGGTTACCCTGGAGTCCCCCTCCCGTTTTGACTGACTTCTATCTGATCTGTCTGAAGCTTTGGTAAAAAACTGGAGTGCCTGAAACTAACTCAATGGCAGTGAATGCGATCCGTCAGTGCATTAGCAATGCGTAATATTCGCACTAGTTTTTCACCCCAAGCAGCAATTTTTGTTTCAGTAACTATTTCATAACCACTTGGCAACAAAAAATATGTGCTGTTGCGACTGACATCTAACTTTCTGCGCGACCCAAAAAGCGCAGTTTTAGGCCGAATTTCAACATAATATTGATTGAGCAAAACAGTAATAAACTTGTTGCCGGTTCGTTGCACTAACGATGCGAGCATAGCTAAATGAAATCATATTGTTTTCAACATGTTGATTGTAGGTCGCAACAAGATTACTTAATCATTCCTTTTTGCCGTTCATTTGGACTGTCAATCGCAACTGAAAAGTAAGCTATTTTCTTATAAATATGTTAAGATTATGTCACCAGTGGAAATCAAAATGAAGACCAAGTCCAAATATATGTTGATAATTTAAATATGAACAGTAGTGTCATTTTTCATATCAAAAATTGCCAATGAAGCATCAAATTGCACTGCGCAGCAGAGTCTATCGAGTGATATTTTATTCTACTTCTAATTATTTCAAGCGCTCTTGGTGAAACCAAATCCGCAATAGTATTTAAAAGCCATTTTTCATTAGGAAAACCGAAACATTCCAAAAATCCAATATTATTCAAAGAAAACACACATTAAACATAAATCAGGGACACAAATTGCTTTAAAGGTAAACATTTATTAAGGTTCGCGAGCCGGTTGAGGTTTTATTTCCAATATATTAGAAAATGGAGCATATAAGCAGTATGGCTTTCAACCCATCCAGGGTCAAATTAAGGATGTGATTTTGGTGAATACGAAACAATATGCTTTCCGAACTTATTTATATTAATGAGCAAAGCTTTTAATTTGTGAACAACCATTTTCCAGCATACGGTTTGTCTCCATTGAGTAATTTTCAGTTTGCATCAAAATATACCTTTCCTTAATATGACCCTGTACTATACTATTCTTGCTGAAACGTTCTAGTCACAAAGTCGTATTCTTGTCATGCATACGTATTAGGCACATATCATCATTATACCTTGAATCACAAACTTACATGTATTGATGAAAGGCATTCGCAACACTGAATTGACCAATTCATAACTAAAGTTCAGCAAAACAAAAATTAAGTTGTATTTTTGTTTCCATTACGTTGAGAAAATACCCTGGTGCCACTTCATGCGCTACACTTCATATTATACAGGCGTCGAACTGTACGGTGGCGCCAACTATAACATGTTCGGTGTATCGGTAAAAATGTAAACATGTGACAAGTATGACTTTAACGAGAAATTTTAAAAGGATTTATTTTTTACCGCCAAGGTAGCATTAATACCAATAGTTCAACTATTGGGTCATACTCCTAAAAGAAGCACAGGGAAATATTATTACAAGAAACAATAAAATAATCAATATCCACTAAAATTGGAGCAATTTGAAACCAACGGTAAATCAAATGTATTTATACTTGCGTTTCATATAAAAATCAATGGATAGGAATAAGAACTCAATGATTATAGGAACCGAAATTGGACGCGATTACTATATGAAAAATAAATTTACTCGCAACTTTAATGTTTTCCAATTGGATGATTTGACAAACTGAGTTCGCATCTGATCATTAATTTGGGTCTAAAAATGCCGGAATTTTTTCTACGAGGTATGTAAACGGTATCTTTTCAATTGGCGTTCTTGGGAAATTCTTGCATTCTTAGACCAAATGTCAGTTAGCATAAGTTATTTATAACAAAATCTACAAGACGCTTCACAGATTAAACAGGAAATTTGCTAAATAGGCTGCTATTGTTTTCGGAAGGTACTTTAACTAAACGATTTGTCTCAAATTCATACTACTCGTTCCGATCTATCTACCATCCTTCTTGTTCTTAGTTCCGAAATTATTTTCAAACATTATAGTTGGCGCCACCGTACAGATCAGTGCCTCTATAATATCAAGTGGAGCGCATGAAGTGTCATAGGTTAATCTTCGCAATGTAATGGTAACAAAAATACAACTTATTTTTCGTTTTGCTAAGCATTTGTTGTGAGCTGGTTGATTCAGTGTTGTGAAAGCATTTTGTTGATACGTGTGAGTTTGTACTGAAAGGCGTAATGATGATATGTGACGGATACATACGTATAACATGAATACGACTTTGTAAACTGAAATGTTTTTAGTAAGAATTTTGGTGTTTGACAACTGTGCAATTGTCATAATACATATCACAAAATCAAAATCGCAACTAATTTTCAACAAACACTGCAACATCAGCAACCAGTTCGGAACATTAATGAACATGTTCTAGCTGGCAACATACATGACTATTTGGTGACAAAAGATGTTTTGAAATAACCTTGATGTTATCTATGTTCAACCAGTGCAACAAAAATAACCTTATTGTTCTTTCGTTGCAACATAGTTCGGACTTAGATAAATAAAACTAGTTGCGATTTGCTACTTGGGACATACACATATTGTGGTTCTGATGAAGAATGATCTTCATAATGCCTTTGATGGGTATTGAACTGAATAAATTTCCTTTTCCCTTTGAATCGTGATCATCATTCATATTTTTCCATTTTTAGTAAATTTTTTTAGGGTGCCGACAACCGACCACATTTTTCAAAATGGTAAACAGTTATCATTTTACTACATTGTTAATAACTTTTTTTAAGTTGACAAATGAAATTAAATTCTTCGATAAGTTATTAGCTAAGGTCTCTAGCTTTCTATTGGTATGCTTATTCCCATATATTGTTTAATTGGAGTAATGTTGTGAGCCAAAAACAAAAGTGTTCCGATAACCGAACACATTCCCCTACATAAATAATGCATCTCTACACTTATTGTAATGATTAAATAAAACACGTATAGTGTAAAATATAGGTAACCCTTAAATACATAACACTGTTTTAAAACAACATTGCGAAAAACATCTCAAAATTATCACAGTAATCTATTGAAGCTATGAGACAATTTTCACAACATTAAAAAAAATTGATTTGCGCCTTTGAGTGTTAATATGACTCCCATGTTTGGAAATGAAGTCAAATGTGATACAAATTGATACAAAAATATCTTTTGCACATTTCTAAAAGACTTGTTATGACTAATGTTGCCAAAAACGGAACCCATTTGTTGCCGAAATCGGAGTGTGCCAAAAAGGTAGCATGCCAAAAACGGATCGTGCCAAAAACGGAATCTTACTGTAATGGATATTCAGTATTCGAAGAAGTTTCTTGTGAACGACTGTAAAACGACTTTGTTTCTACTTACTTGAAATCAGCGGCGTAGCCAGAAATTCGGCTTGATGGGGTTTTGGTGAAAATCGAACTTACTGCCCAAACGGCATAATTCCGAAAGCGTAATTTTTGAAGTTTTATGCAGAATTAATTTTTCAGAAAATAGTAACAGAGTTCGTGTCTTCAGCGAATTTGTTGAAACTTTATTGTAGACATGAATATTAACCTGAGTAAATTCGCCATAAATACTTCTTGGACGATATAACGTCAAAATTATTTTATCAAATGATGTGCTGTTTAACGTTTGTAAAACTCATCGAAGATACTAAACCTCCGAAATTAGCGGTTTCCAAATGATGCTATCTTGACCCTTAATTACTGTTTTTGAATATTTGACCTATTCATATAATTGGTCATTAGACCGGCAACAATTTTGACTTCACTACCACTTGTCAAATATGAGCTTTTTTCGAGAGCTCTAATTCACACACAAGAGTATTCAAGTTTGCATGTGAAAACATGAAAAATAGGCAATTGAAACAATAAATTCAGTACAAAATGCCAGTATTATCTTGTGCATCCCAAAATCTGCAGTTTTGTAGCTTAGGTCTTTCAAAAAAATTGGTTGGTCTTCAAAGTTAAATAACTTTTTAGGGGAACCTCCAATCAACATTCGATCTTCAACAAAGCTATTCGTTATAAAATAAACTACGCGACCGTAAGTTTTATGGTACGCAGAAAATGCTATGAAATTTTGTATTGGAATTAAAGTTTTTATTTCCAAGTTTCCATATATATATATATATATATATATATATATATATATATATATATATATATATATATATATATATATATATATATATATATATATATATATATATATATATATATATATATATATATATATATATATATATATATATATATATATATATATATATATACATATATATATATATATACATATATATATATATACATATATATATATATATATATATATATATATATATATATATATATATATATATATATATATATATATATATATATATATATATATATATATATATATATATATATATATATATATATATATATACATATATATATATATATATATATATACATATATATATATATATATATACATATATATATATATATATATATATATATATATATATATATATATATATATATATATATATATATATATATATATATATATATATATATATATATATATATATATATATATATATATATATATATATATATATATATATATATATATATATATATATATATATATATATATATATATATTACTTTAGAAACTTGAAACCTCTTGTGGGTGAACTAGAGCTATCGGAAAAAGCTCATATTTTGCATAAGATTATCATTACCAATTACCATTCGAATTAGCAGTGTTCCGAAAAAAGTCAATTTTGTTATAAAACAAAAATCAAATGCTCATCAAAATCGATCAGGACCTGCTAGAGTCGAATGGAAAACGCCATTTTTCATAAATTTCTCTCTACATTCAGATAGTGTTATCCTCGTTATTAATCATATAACGTTTTCGTCTCAACTCGTCGCATTCCCAAAATAAAAATCTGTTTTAATCCACCTAGTGGTGCAATTGTGCCTTTCTCAATTGTCCAGACTACGATTCCATGGCTGGTTATGTTCAATACAATGGTGGAAATGTATATTACATATTCAGTACAATTTGTACCTACATACAATGGATCGACAGCCACGATCTTAAGATACTATGTGCCGATACTGAAACATCGTTTGGAACCAGCGGCGGATCAAGGAGGAAGATCCGGGAGGTCCGGGTCCTGCCGAAAATTTTCAACTTGTTAAGAAATTTTAAAATTTTTTTATTTTAAAGTAGCAACCCTTCTCTCCATAGTCCCTCCGGGCCGGGATGATTACCGCTTTTTAGAGTGATTGCATAACCTTTCTATATGAGAAAGGCAAAAATGTGCCAAAGTCCAAAAAAGTCAATTTTTGTCAAATTTTTTTTTCGAGTTTACATCAAATCTCAATGTTTCATGCATTTTGAAGTCATTTGGCATCAAAAATACATTTTCGATTTTAAAATTTTCCCTTATTCCCCCCTTTGAGAATTTTTCATTTCAGTTTATATGGGAATTTGCTGTGTGATCGCACTCTTCAACCCGTAACTCCGGAACCGGAGGTCCAATCAATAAAAAAATCAATAACAGCCGATGAGACTAAGTTTGTGCAAATTGGTCCAGCCATCTCTGAAAAACAAAAGTGACATTTTTTTCCACGTACACACATACATACACACACAGCCATTTTCCGATCTCGACGAACTGAGTCGAATGGCATATGACACTTGCCGATTTTTAGAGCAAATGAGAAAGGCAAAAACATTTTTAGCAAATGTTATGCATTTTTTTGGTGAGAAGTTCTATGTTTCATAGACATTAAACCAATTTAATTTCGCTTTAGATAAAGACCCTTATTACAGTACATCTCTTCAAAAGTGAGCTCAATATGGAAGGAAATCTGAGGATTATGATTTATTTCAGAACTCTGGAATTTTCTATTGGAATGTTTTCAGGCTGTTATTTGATATTGATGCTATTAGACAACTGTGAAAACAAGACCAATAGATCAGTTACATATTAGGACCTCATTCCGACAATTTATCAAAAGTCTTCATGATATTTACAACAACAGGTTATCAATGAACGGATCAGATAATTCTTATTGTAATATTGAATTAAATCAGTCAGTACCAATAAATTTTTAACTTCAATCCAATAATTTTTTTTGAGTGGGGGGGGGGTGTATCGTTTTAAACCCGTTTTTTTCTCTTGGCTATGCCGTTGCTTGGAGTTATTTATTTCGCTTTTCATTTTCCAAGATATGTTTCGGATTGATCCGATGGTTATAAGTTAGAAAAATTGCAGTCAGAAGGTTCGCGCAAATAAACATTTTTGCACTGATAAGTTATCAAGTTCCTTCCAGACAACTTGGAATTGTTCGGTGATTATTTATAGCTGTTGTAGATAGAAAAATTAAATACAAATTACTCTTCATCGAAATAATGTTTGGGTTATTTAAATGGATTATTACTATATTGAACAATTAATAGGCGACAAAGGGTAATCCACAAACAACAAGCCATAACTTTTAAAGTATTCAAAATAGATATTTCATGTCTTCAGTAAAGTTATTCGCAAAAGTAGGGGCTACAAATTTGCTGAAGGCATAATTTCAATACAATCACTTCCAAGAGAATTTATGAAAATATCTCACTCGTAGGGGGATCAATCAGCAAAAGTACAATTCCAAAAGAAAGGGCATATTGCCTCCATTAAATTCTCCGAAGATACTATTGACCTAAAATTAGCCGTTTTGGCGCTAATAATAGATTACATATTTTTGTCATATTTCTGGCAAAGGGAAATGAAAATCTTTCGTCCGTATTTAATGGTTAATATCTCTTTTGATAATAGTCCGATTTCAATAATCTATAGCTTGTTCGAAAGGTATTCGTATAAGCTGTCTAAAAATATATAAAATGTTAATGTTGTCAATTTCGGCAGATAATTAAAAAATGCAAAATGCACCATTTTTGCACATTCAAGCATTCATGTCTTGAAAACTAAACATCAAAATCAAAAACAAATTAATAACGTTCTGTCTGGCTGATAGGTATTTCATTTAAAATTGGTTTGGAAAAGATCGGTTCAGCCATTGCTGAGAAACACGAATGAGAGTTTGTCCGTTACATACACACACAGACATTGTCCCAAATCGTCGAGCTGAGTCCATTGGTATATAAGACTCGGCCCTCCGGGCCTCGGAAAAAATCTGGAAAGTTTGAGCGAATTCTATACATTTCTTTTGTAAGAAATGTAAAAACGAAACACTTCACCAGTTGGTTCCTGGCGAGCTGGTAGGTGAGTTGATCCTTAGTTTCTTTTGTCCGTCACCCGCGTGACCTTCACACAGTAGATATTTGCTATAGCTCGTCTAAACAAACCCGTCTTTCAGGCAAGAAAACTGGTACTAAACAGTGGTACTAAACACTACACTGCACTACTTGACACAATTTAACGTTTATAATGTTTATAATGTTTATACTCCAGCTCTTGCTGGGATAAACACTTTCACCGATTTCGCCTAACTCAAGGTAATGTTACAACAAACAATGCGTGTGTAAACTGAAAGGGCGCTCGGTTACGAATATTACTCTGATATGTTTGCAGCTACTTCTGGCATCCCACAGAAAAGCCATCTTGGACCACTCATCTTCCTACTTTACTTCAATGATGTGAATTACAGACTCAGTGGTCCACGCTTGTCGTACGCGGATAAAAATCTTCAACCATATCAAGACTTTGGCAGATGCACACGTCTTGCAGAAACAATTCGATGTCTTTAGCGAATGGTGTATCGATAATCGTATGATCCTAAATCCTGCAAAATGTTCTGCTACCACCTTCTGAAGGAAAAGAGAATCTATCAATTTTGACTATAATTTATCAGGATCGCTTATTCCTCGGGAGTGTACCGTGAAGGATCTTGGGGTAATATTAGATTCAGAGCTCAATTTCAAGCAACACATCTCGTATGTATTGGCCGTGCATCGCGAAATCTTGGGTTCATCTTTCGTAGTGCCAAGTCATTCACGGATATATACTGCTTGAAAAGTTTGTACTTTTCCCTAGTCCGGTTATCTTTGGAGTATTGTTCGACGGTTTGGAACCAGCACTACCTGAATGGTAGCGATTGAATTGAAGGCATTCAACGCAAATTTATACGGTTTGCTTTGAGGCGGCTTCCTTGGCGTGATCCTTTTCGGCTGCCTAGCTACGAGAGCCGCTGTCAACTTATTCAACTCGACACTCTCCAACAACGCAAAAAAAAACAGCAAGAACCCTTGTTGTCGCCGATTCCCTGTCAGCACGCATCGATTCTCCAGCTGTAATAGAACGAGTTGACGTCCAAGCGAGAGCTAGGACGTTGCGCAGTAACGTTCTCCTGAGAGTACCTCTTCGACGGTACAGTCATTTTTAATCGCGTTGCACATTTGTTCGATTTACATTTGTCCCGTTATGTGATTAGGGGCCCTATTCTCACAGTCACGTCACGTAGTGACTAGTAGAAAATTTCCTTTTAGTCACCAAGTGACGTGACTGTGAGAATAGGGCCCTAGGTCTAAGTTTATTAATTGTTTTTAAGAGTGTTTAGATTAAGATATCATTTTTGGGGCCGATTGCGGTCTGTTAATGGTTCTCGTTCGTTTATAAATAAGGCCATTACAAATCTTTTTTAAAAATTATGTCCAAGTACAATTTTTTTTCGGAAGGGGGGGGGCAAACAAAAAATAAATATTTATTTTAATAAACATAATTTTTTTTTCTTTTTGCATTTTCTTTCGATTGTTCTCGTGGACGTTTCCGCAGGGTGATTTCGTATAGCGGGGTTGAGCTATTTGTTTTACTAGAAAAATTCAAGCAAACATTACTGAATCAATCAAAAGTTCACATAGGAAAGGGATGCTAGTTTTCGTTTTAAATAATTTTCCCAACAGTGCAATTTTTAAATTCCCAATAAAAGCTTGAAAGTTCTCTAAGAACTTAATGTAAACATTTAAGAGTACTTTAAGGTATTAACTTTTGGTTGCTTGAATAGTTTTCGTTCCGTTGTGGTGGCACATGGACCGACTGTACACACAAGGCATGAAAATCGGTCAAAGGTGAACCTGCTTGATAACAATGTACAGAAACAGGATTGCAACATTTCACTTATGGACTTTTGGAAAACATTCTGGAATGAATCCATAGGTAAAGTGTGCGTCAATGGAATTATTCATCTCAGATATGGTTTTCTCTGATATTTTTTTCTATTGCGTATTTCGTATACAGTAGCCTGGCGGACGTACATCCTGTGCATACTATACTTTTTCGAACTCTAGTGGAAACATCAGCTTTGGTTTATCGCTTGTGCTTGAAGAGTTGTAGATTTGTTTGTTTGGTACATGATAGTAATTCGGCTCGGTTCCGTGTACATCTTCGAAATCTTTGCATTTTTCTCCATCTTGTTGCGCAGCAGGTAGCCACATCAGATAAATTCATTTGATAGTCGTACGGATTTATGAAATTATAGCAATCATCAGTTCATTTTTTGCCTTTTTCATATAAGGAAGACTGTGCAATCACTCTGAAATTTGACTTTTAAGCTACACCTGGAGTGTCGAGTGTCATATACCACTAGATTCAGTTCGTCGATATCTGAAAATGTCTGTATGTTTTATAGTATGGTTAAATAGCTTCAAAAGTACATTGGCTCTAGGTGGGATTCACTTTTGTGCGTAACCGCTACTAATAGTCCTTACTTCTCTTCCTTCCTTTTGTTCCACGAGACTGCATCGAAGTGTTGTATCGTGGGGAGGCTGATTCAGTCTTAAGACAAAATGATACATTAGAGCGGTTTAGCTCAGAACACATATCCGGCTAATCGCAGTGGTGAACTTCTGTTAGCCATTTGGCTCCCGTTTCTGTGAACCATTTATTTCCTGTTTTCGCGAGCCATCTCAATTCCTCGTCGGAAGTTCTCCCGATACCGATGCCTGTTGCGTGAGTCATTTAGCTCCCAGTTTTGTCGCAATCTTCTCGCATAGTCCATAAATCTTACTCAAAGGGCCAACCAGTACTTGGCGAGGACGGTTCGGCAATACCGGATGGAGCGTAGCTTCTGGTTCGCTGCTTCCGGTTCGTTGAAAACTGGTACTTCACTCGACCTACTCGATCTTGTCCCTGACGGTGAAACTAGTCTACTCACATGCTTCGGTCCGGCGATTCCAGCTGGTTCGTGGCGCCCAGTACACTGGCGCCTCAAGTAAAGCTGTGGTTGCTCTCACAGCCTTCCCCTTAACATAATCATCGTAACTTTAAAAGTTCAAATCGATGATATATTTTCCGACCGCGCTGTCTTTCGGCTGCTAGTCATCACCAACTCTGTTTTATGATGGGCAATCATCTCCGTGTCGAGTGTCTCCTCTTCTAGTGATTGTCCGATTACTTGGAACACCACACCATCCGTGAAGCCGAAAATCGTTTTATCTCTGGGAAGGTTCAGCTTCAATACTCCATCGTACACTGCGTTCCACAGCGTCGAGTCGAGGAACGTCATTTGTAGTTGTGATTCTCCCTTGTCTGTCTCGTAGATCAGTGTTCGGTACTGAAAGTAGTTCTATAATATCCTGCAGAGTTACTCATGCTGTACAGCGAATGGGCGATTGCTTCCCAGCTAGTACTATTGAAGCATTCTTCACGTCTAAGGGAACCGCAAAAACGATATCCTTATATCTGCTGTCTCCAAAGTTCCCACAACCGTTTGGATGGATTTCACTGTAGACCTGCCTATAAGGAAGCCGAATTACATGAGATGCCGTTCTCACGGTCCGCGTACTTCGTTAGCTTGTTCAGCATTACTCCTTCTCTCTAACATTACCAAGGGATATATTGACTACGCTGAAAGATCTCCATGTTGTCCCGGCATCGGAAGCAACATCAGCTTTTGTCGCTTCCAATTATCGGATCGTTTTGAACATATCCGGGCTCTCATGTATCACTTCACTTTTATGGCTTTCGCCATCTCGATAAGCTGTTTGTTGGTAAATCGATCTTCATCTTTGTGATCATCCTCCTCACTGTACGGCGAAAATAGATTCATGTTGTGGGGAAAACCTTTCGATGGTGACCTCCATCTTTTCCGGGCACCTTTCAGGTGGTACAGCTGAGCCTTTCGAATGCAACGATCGATTATGTCTCTATCGACTGTTGCGTTTAAAATGGAATCGATTCAGAAGTCGGTCTGTATTAGCCTTTCCATGAGATTTTCGTTTGATAATACACAGATGGGTCCTTCCTTCCGCGACCAGTAAACGTTTCATTTGATGTTGGACTGAATCGATGATCTCATTTAAAATTCACATTTACCCGAGAATGGTCAAAATAAAAATTATCATGGGATGGTAATTTCTAAAACTACCATAATAGTTTTCAGTTACGAAAAGCAAAACTCTATGGAAGCTATTGTTGCTCTATAAAACGTGACAATTTTTTGAATTTTGGTTATTTTAAAAAAATTATTTGCCCCCTGATTTTTTTCAGCGATTTTGAAGGGGGGGGGGGGGGGGGGTGACATAATTTTTAAAAAAGATTTGCAATGGCCTAATTAAAAAAAGTTAAAAATTTATTGATGCCGACTGATTTAATTCTATATTACAATAATAATTATCTGATCAGTACATTGATAACCTGTTGTTTCGAACATCATTAGGACTTTTGAAAAGTTGTGGGAATATGATCCTGATCTGTAACTGATCCATTGGTCTTGATCTCAAAGTTGTCTAATCACACTAATATCAAATACGCAAGTATTGAAAACATCCGAATAGAAACTCCTTCCAGTAGAACTGCTCACCAAAAAATGCATAGCTTTCAACATTTGGGAATGCGTCAAGTTGAGACGCAAACGTAATATGATTAATAAGGAGGATAACACTTTTCGAAAGTAGAGGAAAATTTATGAGAAATGGCGTTTTCCATTCGCTTCTTTTAGGTGCTGATCAATTATTGTTTGCATTTGATTTTTGTTGTGCTGTTTTTTTCCTTTTTTTATTTCGTCTATATGTAGTCACTTTTTGCATTTCTTATAAAAGAAATGTATAGAATTCGCTCAAACTTTCCAGATTCTTTCCGAGGCCCGAAGGGCCGAGTCTTATATACCAATCGACTCAGCTCGACGATTTGGAACAATGTCTGTGTGTATGTAACGGACAAACTCTCATTCGTGTTTCTCAGCAATGGCTGAACCGATCTTTTCCAAACCAATTTTACAACAAATTTTAAATGAAAGACCTATTAGCCAGACAGAACGCTATTAATTTGTTTTTGTTTCTGATGTTTAGTTTCCAAGATATGAATGTTTGAATGTGTAAAAATGGCATTTTTTGCAGTTTTTTCGAATTATCTGCCAAAATTGAAAACATAGATTAACACTTCATATATTTTGAATAGTATGTATGTGTGTATGTATGTGTGTATGTATGTATGTATGTATGTATGTATGTATGTATGTATGTATGTATGTATGTATGTATGTATGTATGTATGTGTGTGTATGTGCGGATTTGTTAATTTGAATTTCATTTTCAACCGACATCTTGTTCCGGATTACGAGTTGAAGAGAATGGTTACAAAAAAAAAATTGTTGATTTGTCCACATCGGTTTCTCGGAATTTTCTGAACCGATTTTGACAAACTTGATTTTAAATGAAAGGTCCATCAGTTGCTGTTGAATTTTGTGTGGATCCGAGTTCTGGTTCCTGAATTACAGGGTGATACGCACGATCACGCAGCAAATCCCGATTCTAACGAATTCTGCGATGAATGTAAAAAGGTGATTTTTTTCCAAAATGTAAACACAACTGTTGAATTTGTAGATCTAGGTCACCAACAGTCATTCAAAGTCTCTTTGGCCACACTGGCCACCATCGACGGATCCGGAAGCATCCAAATTCAGAATAACGGTTATATTGGTTTCTCGAAAATGGCTGGACCGATTTGATCAACTTAGTCTCAAATGAAAGGTGTTGCGTCCCCGGAAACTGATATTAAATTCCATCTTCATCCTACTTCCGGCTCCGGAGCTACGGATTGTGGATGATACCGCGATGAATGCAAAAAGGTGCTTTTATATACCAGCTATTAAATAATAGTTTGGATAAATGAGAAAGGCACAATTGCACCACTAGGTGGGTTAAATCAGGTTTTTAACTCAATAATTAAATAGAAAAATCGATAGAAATTGATATCAGCTACAACTCGAGGAAGCACAAAACTTCAAACTTTCGTAAAAATTACTATAATTTGGGAAAATAAAGAAATTTAATCATTTAATCAAAAAATATTTCAATTCAATGCAGTGTGCTATAAAATTTTATGCACCTAGTCGATTGGCTACAAACTATAATTTCCTGTAGATGCCAGCCATAATTACCGGACGAACAAAATTTTAAAATCTGCGATTTTCTATTAGTTTTTGGAATGAATACAAGGACCGATTTTGCCAGCTCCATTATGTATTGAAGACTGATAAAATTTAAACATTTTAATTTCATATCTAAGGTATGATATAAATCTCTACACAATTCTTCAGAGTCTGTCTTTTATCGCATCAATTTAAAAAAAAATCGAAACTTTTCAATCACTTCAAGAACAGGCCATTTTAGGACATTTTGAATTCTTAGCAAACTTTAGGCTTTCGTTTTAATTCTATCATGTAACATAAGAGAACTAAATCAGAAGACTTTGTCTTAAATTTGGCTGGAAAAACGGATAAAAAAGCTGACAAAATCTGTTATAGAAAAATTCGGAGGCGAACAAACACGGGGACTAATAAAATGGGATCTCCGCTGTAGTCAGTAGATTTCACCTCTTTTAAAAGAACGGCGCTAATAATCACCACTTTTAAAAGAACGGCGCTAATAATTCTTTACGGAGTAGATTCACTGAACAGCCTACCCGAGCAAATGTTCATGGTCCAATGCCCCATGTACGACCATAAAAGGACCATAGTGTGGTCCGCAAAAAACATTGCACCCCATGATGCACCATGAATACACCATAATATGGTCCCTTCAGAAAATCATACATGTGCTATACCATAAATCACCCAAAGCATGGTCTAATTATGGGTGTAGAAGAAGAATTTGGTTTGTATCTGCTGTGACCATCTAATAATATAAAATATTCTATTGGCTATATTATTTTAAACCCACCTCGGTACTCTTAGTGTAGTCATGTTTTTTATATGGTTTGTTCAGGTAAATATCTAAATATAATAAGTATATCACAGTTATATTGCGCAGCATGTGGAGAAAATAATACTTTACTATTGTTCTAATCATAATCTATAGAATTCTCTATATACATGGAAAACTATACGTTGATCAGCAGTTACACACGAGGAAGTATAAGCGTAAATATGATATATTTATTCCAAATAAGTAATACCAGTTTTCCCAGAACACAATTTATTTAAGCACACAGAAACGAAACGACATGTTTACGTAAAAATACAGCTATCGAATTATTGCTGAATTATTAAAAACTTGATATGAGCTTGGTTTATCATATCAAACATACACATACTTCAAACCTAGTCCGCATGCAAACGCATTTTTGGAAATGCTATGTAAAACGAAGTGACATTAGAATCTTTTTTAGGATTTTTAACTTCGCGCAAAACTAGTTTCCCAGTGGTAGTATATTTGAATACATTTTTAGTTAGGCATTCTGTATGAAGTTCTTTGCCAATTATGCATATTTTACTTTGTTCGTTAACAAGAATTTTCACGATGACATAAAAATGTTCAATGAAAATAGCAGAGTCATCATATCTCAAATGCTTACAATATTCTTGCGTACAATAGTTATCGCCTTCATGTGAGAATTTGGCATGCTCTGTGAAATTGCAGCTTATAAACTCATCTTCCAAAACTACAACATTTTGGTCGTACGTCATGTTCCTGAAACGATTGAATTGTATCTTCTGAATACTTTTTCTATTTAATATTTTATCGGAAAAACTCTCCACTTTGGTATTTGTTGTTAACTTATACAAATGTAGTAATTTAGATAAAGTGTATCGTGTAACTATTTGGTGAGCTGGGTCGGTTGCCCCATGCACGTAGCTCAGAAGTACTCCATTCATGTTCTCGTACGGATATAGAGAAAACGCCCACAGCGGACCAAAATTTCTTACACAATCACAGATGTGAGTAAGTAAATGAACATTTATAGCCATATTTTTTGAACCATAAAGTGACCGAATTTGTTTCACAAAGCACATAAGTTTTTGGTTTGCTTCATTGATGTCCTGAAAGTATAAAAATGACATATATTCAATGAAATATGCAACCATTTTTTAGAACCTGTTGCGTCAATTCATGTTGCAAAAATTGAATCTGCTAGCAGCTGAAAATGTTTTAGGAACCTATTCGGCAATATAGTAGTAAGTACCGGTGTTGAATAGCATAGAAGGAACATTTCCCACTCGTTTCCTTTGAAATTTTTCATTTGGTTTAAATGACGTGGGTAGCGATGAATTTGGCTATGCGCCCTTATGTTTTCAAGTCTGCTACCGACCTTGTCTTTTTGACGTCTAATCAGGGCCGTCGAGAGCCGCGCCGGGCCCCGGGGTTCGAAGTACTGACGGGCCGTACCATATATGACTTCTTATTTCAACATCGATTAGAGGAACTATACAAATGCAACCGTTTCAATTAAATTATTTTTTATGAAAATTGTTTATTTGATACGATTCAATGCGTTAGCTTACCAGAGTCGTCAGTATTTTAAATAAGTAATAGATGAAAAAATAAAAATAATAAAGGAATATTTGTTTGTGGCTGGCCATTAGAATGACTTGCGTCCGATTTGCCATTGCAATTGGAAACCTTTTTTGCGACATTGCCATACAGTCCATATCGCCATCGTTCATGCTCCCTTGACGCACGTTAATGCTACCATCGTTAATGCTGCTCAGAATCCGAGCTTAGAAAAATTGACCACCCTTCGTGAGCTTGAAAGAGAAATAAAATTCTATTTATGCCCGCCGCGATGAATCGAAGGTTTGTTTGTTTTCCTCGTCCGTCCGCTCTGAGATCATCAAGCAAAAGTGCACCAGATATAGATTATGCAGTTCAGTTATGCTCGAAAATGTAAAAGAACTTCTGCCTTCAAACTGTCCACATAATAACAAATGAATGCTTTGGTTTGTGAATGAATTTATATTTCCTCTGCACTCAACCATTCGATTCTGCATAAAATTTCAGTCAGTTTGGAAGTGAATGAATGAGGGAAGCATTGAAACTGAATATTGAATTCAGCAAATTCATCAGAAATAGGCAACTGAATGTAAAATTTCGCACCACCGATGCTGCCTTGTTTCTTATTGTTGGTACATGTTGATGATTTTGAGGCACTGGATGCAGCTATTGCAGTTGTCACTATGACCTGAACGAATTTTCTTTATTGGTTTCTGAACATGGTAAAATCGGTTTTGGAATCAGTTGTTACATTTGCGCCAACATTCAGAGAGAAAACATTCCGAATGCGATGAATGGGATCCAACAGCGAAGTCTGCTGTTAGAAAGACTGAGACAGAGAGTTGTGAGAGAAAGAGTTTCAACTTTTGGTGAATACTAATAGGTAGAATAAGTATCTAGTTCAATTCCCACATTTTTCTGCATCAAATGTGTACACTGGAACCTCTATTTACGGACCAAGCCAAGGGTTCGTAAATTGAATTAGTTCGTTTTTTGGGATTTAGATCGTAAAAAATTCGCTTCACATTCTTATCAAAATTCGTTGGTTGAGCAACATTATCGATAACCCTAACAATATGGGTATTTCCGGAACGGGCTTAACAAGTACATGATGAAAATGGATATTTGGCACCTTTTTGAAATCCAGAATGGAGACTTCAGATTGAACAATAATCTCGATAACCCTAACAATTTGGGAATTTTTGAAACGGGCTTAATGAGTAGATGATAGAAATGGTACCTTGGAGCTATTTCAAACAATATCTGTATAAACTATGAGGGTATTTTTAAGCGGGTTTGCCGAGTAGATGAGCGATGCCCTTTTGAAGGCCAATATAGCGTCTTCTGGTTCAGAGAAGGTTTCTATAATCATATCATCCGCATCACAAATCAATATACCTATATCTATTCTATGATTATCTTTTTTCGAAAATGTCAATATTTTAGGTTATAGAGATGTCTTAACTGGAATTCGCCATCTTGGTTTTCAAAGTGGCTTCATTCATTGATTTTCGTCATCTACTCGTCAACCCCATTCCGAAAATATCCAACTTTTATTAGTAACATTAGCTATGTATATGATAAATTGTAAACAACTTCATACTGTACACTTTGACAAACACTTGCGATAAATGAAACCAGAATGGTTCTATTGCACTGTTGAATGAATCTAATTGGGTTACGTTCACGTACTTCAGAAAACCGGAACGATTGGAACGTAGTTATTATTATTGAGAGGGAAAAACCCGCGGGAGTGGATTTTCAAAAGCTCCTTCTCCCGTAGGCACAAAACCTCTATCTTTTAGGTATCAACATTTAACAAACAAACCAAATGATACAATGACTAACACTAAACACTGCTTAAAATAAACACTTCTTAAACTCTATCTTACATAGGTAAAGTATTAACATTAACATAAATAATTGGCTAACACTATCAGGTTTGGGAAAGGGTGCGCGAAAACAATTTTTTTAAAGAAGTGCGAGACAAATTGAAGTCAAAGACATTGTAACATTGATTGAACACTCTACACATGCTACTGACGGGTTCATTTTTGCCATAATTAGTACGAGACACTGGAAGACGGACAAAAGAGTAGGAACGAAGGTTTCGGAGGCGAATATCAATGTTGAGAAGACGGAGTAAATCAGGGCAGTCAATGCGAGACAATAACAGATCAGAGACAAAAGACGCTTTGGTCACATTGCGGCGCAAAGATAGTGTTTCAAGACCAATGAGGTTGCAACGATCTTCGTATCTGGGCAGATTGTAGGGATCGCTCCAAGGCAGGTGGCGCAGCGCAAAACGCACAAATTTACGCTCAATACTCTCGATGCGTTGAATGCTGTTCTTCTAGAAAGGAGCCCAAACAACGGCGGCGTATTCCAGTGTGGAACGGACGAGCGAGCAGTACAACGATTTTAAGCACTGTACGTTAGTGAAATGCTTAGTAACCCTAAAAATAACTCCTAGATTACGCGAAGCCTTAGACGAGATAAAAGCAATGTGATCCTTAAATGTAAGCTTTGAATCCACAAGAACCACTAAATCTTTCACTGTAGTTTCTCTTTTTAATTTGTTTTGCAAGATAGTGTAGTCGAATGTTACGATGGAGCGTTTTCGTGCAAACGTAATCACAGAACACTTCGAGGCATTCAAAACCATCCTGTTAGTCATGCACCAATTAGCGAAAATGTCTAACTGAGATTGCAAAAACAAAGCATCCGAGTAACTTTTAACTATATGGAATAACTTATAATCATCGGCATAAGACACCTTGAAGCACTTAATCAATGAATCCAGATCGTTTATGTATAGAAGGAAAATATAAGGACCGATATGGCTGCCTTGAGGTACGCCGGACGTTACGTCGAAGGATGAGGATAAATGATTCCCGATTTTAACAGACATTTTACGGCCTGACAAGTAAGATCGAAGCCATTGGTTGATTTTATTGAAGGCGGCCGACAGATCGGTGTATATTGCATCAGCCTGCAATCGATCCTGTAGCGAGCGAGCGATAAATGAGGTGTAGGCTACTAAATTAGTGCAAGTAGATCGCCTGGGAATGAAACCGTGTTGAGTTTCTGATATGTATCTAGAACAACAATGTGTCAAAAACTCGAGAACGATGAGCTCCAATAATTTCGATAGTGCACATAAAGATGCGATTCCTCGGTGATTGGGAACTTCGCTTTTGGATCCTTTTTTATAAACCGGAAAAACGTAAGATGATTTCCAGATGGTAGGAAACACTCCGGAACTTAACGATATATTGAAAACGACGGACAGAGGTAGGCAAAGCGACGACGAGCATTTTTTAATGATAGATGATGGGATTCCGTCAGGTCCAGGAGTGTTGGAACACTTGAGTTTTATGCAAGCTTTTTGTACAATATCGGAAGATATCGTGAAATTAGGTCCAATACTAGTCCTACGGGGAATGTTGTCGGCTGCTGCGGAGACTTGTTGATTATTAAGAGTATCATTGGTAAAAACACAGCTGAATTGTTGGCGAAATAACTCACAGATGTCCGGCAATGAAGTCGCTTCTAAATCACCCAGCGACATAGAAGTGGGTAAACCTGACTCACGCCTCTGTTCATTAACGTAATTCCAAAACTTTTTTGGATTGTTACGAAGGTGGCTCTGAATGCGATGAAGGTAGGAATTGAAGAGAGACTTATTAAGTCTCTTGTAACAATGATTTAAGAAGATTCTGATTCTTTAGCATATCGGTATTTCGAAAACTTTTTTAGAGCTGACCTTTTGGCCAATTTAAACTTTTTTAGTGTACGATTCGACCATGGAGGATATTCACAGCCATGATTGAGTTTTTTAGGAGTAAACTGGTCGATAGCATAAATCAGTACGTTCGAAACAATTTCAGCCGCTGCGTTTGAATCAGATTGTGGCAAGATTTCATTCCAATTGATACGAGACAAGAAAAGGTGCATTCCTCGAAAATCTGTCTTGCGATAGGCATATGTCAGCTTCTCAGCGGTATCTTCGAACGTACAAGGTACACATTTTCGGAGAAAACAATGAAGAGCAGGGTGGTGTTGGCATAGTTTAACGAGAGGAGCTGGAGCACGACAAACGGCAAAGTGATCGGATAGCTCCTGGCTTCCAAAGCAAAGATCAAAAATACAGTTGTTGTCATTAGTGACGTCACATAGTTGAACTAGCCCCGCGGTGCTGTAACCGTCGAGTAGCTGAGTGATACACGTGTTAGTTGATGAGTGTGATGAGTCTGGGTACAGAAATGATGTATTATTGCGAACCCAATTAATGCCGCTAAAGTTGAAGTAGTTGATTGTAATATATTTGCAGTGTCGACAGAAACAATAAACTTCATCAATTAAATTAAAATAAATTTAATTCAGTTAAAAATGCGGGCCCCCAAAATAGACCCGGGCCCCAGGGTAGTTGCCCCCCCTGACCCCCCCTCTCGTCGGGCCTGCGTCTAATATAGTAGTCTTCTGCATGGTTTTTGGAATCAAACCATAACTCGGCAAATGATTTTACTACTCCTAAGAGTACACAGTGCATGTAGTCCACCGGGAATCCTTTCACCAGATCAAAATATGGCAATGTACTTAAAATAGAAAAGCCCTTCACTCCCATTATAGCATATTTGGTTTCTGTAGCTAGCTTCATCCATTCGAGCATTTTTGTATGAGTTCTAAGTTCAGCTTTTTTATATGGGAACCGTATTTGATTTGTTGTTGCTAGTAACGTTCCTCTTTGTGTGCAAAAAGAACAACCAAAGTATCCATTGAATTGTGTTGTATTCTGCAATTTAGGTCTGGCAATCGTATCAAGGCAAAATGCAAGCACACGGAACTCGCGACGAGTATCATTAATAATTATTCCTCCGTTTATCAATTGAATCGCTTCAGAGCAAAACTCTTCAAAGAAAAGTGCAAAATCAGGTTCTCCACATCCCATCCAGACTCCTGCCACCACCATGTTTTGTTTTTTAAACCTTAACCGCGGAGGAAGGTTGTTGATTGCCAATATTATAGGGTACATGGGTTTTTATGGGTTGATTTGAATGGAGCTACTCCATCGGTATTGATTGTTACGGTTGTAGCGTTACTCGAAGTTGATGATTTATACACATCACTTTTGTTTATATCGTGTAATTTACTTTCCTGATCATATTGCTGAATTTTATCGTCAAACTTCTCGCAGATTAGCCTAATTTGTTTTTCGAACGGCAAACAAATAAACGAGCTTGTTTTCGTAGCATTACACAGCGCACAATGGTAGTCATTGGCTGGAGTAGTAGTGCCAAGACCCAGCTTACATTCGCAGCAAAAATATACACGGTAGGAGTTTAATGGATCCCCAAAAGAATTACGAAATGCTTGGAATGACGACGGGAACATTTTAAATTCGGACAATACATTAAACATTTTCAAAAGATCTACCATCGCTTCTTGAGTTATATTGTGTTTTACGTAGTAAATCATCAGCATTACATATAGATCAAACACGGTGTATTCATTCGTGAAACGAGTTCGTTGAGATCCAACGTAAGCATCGATCTGAAACGAAAATTCGGAAAATATCCTATAAATATCAAATCGTCATTATTCGTCGACCTATTCTGGCTTTTCAATAATTTCAACAAATTTAAATTTTATATGCAATAAAAGATCAAATACACAACTGAAAATATTGATGGTAAACTGGATGTGGCGTGTTGTAGCTACAAATAAGTATAGTCATGATTCGCTGGTTGGAACATCACCTTCGCCTAATCATTAGAATTAGTAATTAGTTTGTACGAAGGTGATGATGGAAGTGTAAAATGTGTCTGTTTACATCTCTTACTATTAGATTTGTTCCAGTACGCGGAAGTTGCTCCGGAGACAACAGAAGCAAAAAATACGCTCCATTTTACTCCGGTTTACTACTAACAGAAGAAAAAAGAAGAAAATACAGGAACGATTTCTCCTTGTTTGCTCCGGAATACTTCCGGTTTCTCCTGGTACTGGAACAAACAGATTATCTACTTGATCATCAGAGTCTATTTGACACTGAGTTGCTTATTTGGGTAGGAGTCAAACTAGCGGAGGTCCAGCCAAAAGGAATCCCGCCTGGAATGACATTGAACTTCTAAATTTAAAGACACAGTGTAAACCAGCTAAATATTCCGTACCTCAGGATCTTCAGTTTCTAATTCCGGTTGATTATTTGATTCGAACGGCTTCTCATGTGCAAGACCGCGCATGGACGAAGCAGGAGCTACATCACAACTGTGTGTAGCAGATGCAATACTACTTACGGAATCCACCTGATGCACTTCTGCATCCGATGTACTATATACATGTTTACTGCATTCAGCTTGATCTATCACATAATCTAAATTGGCGTTATCGGCTGCAGAAGAGCCAAGCAAGCTTGAAGTAGTCTCACTGTTACCGGTACTTGTTGACGCCATCGATCGGTCAGTTAATGTCGTTTCACTTGACGATTCCTCTATGGAGTCATTTGTGTTTCTGTCAATTTTCAATACCTACAAAAAAGTATTCTATATGTTTGGAAGTAATAAATTATTCATACAAACTTTTCCAAAAGATTTGTCATCGTGAAATGGGTGTAGATACCAATAAGGTCTTCGTCTTGACATGGTAACATAAATGCACAATTTCGTGATTAAACTAGGAAACTGAAATAATTCTTCGATTAAAATCAAAACAACTTAAAATATTTACAGAATATTGTTGACACTTTATAATGCACGGGTATCATAAAGTACCTATAAATAGGGTTCGTCGCGGTGCGGATGTGGGCGGTAAATGGATTGTCCGCACCGCAACCGCAAAAAAACAATAAAACCGCACCGCTTACCGCAACCGCACTTTATTTACCGCACCGCACCGCGCGGTAATGCGGTAAAATTTTTATATTTTTAAAAAATAGTGTTGGAAAATTGTTCATTTGTGTAACAGTATATGATAAAATGTTATTTTTATTCACACGAAATTTAATTTTAAGAGACTCCTCAGAATGTAATGTTTATGAAAAAATCAACTTTTGCATTTTCTATTAATAAAATTCCGTTCATTTTAAGGCAAACAGTATACATTCAAAAATGTTCTACTGCAGTAATAAGAAAACTTTTATTTTAGCAACCCTTCAGTTAATTGAAAAAAGGGGAATAAAAACGTAATAAGAAATGAAGTTGCATATTTTTTTCTTTAAATTTTCATATTTTCAATGCTTTTGACATATGAAAATAAAATGTATGATTTTCGCATTTACGTAGTAAAACCACCTTTCATTCTTAAAGGAATTTCACCAACAAAAATTTAAAGTCGAAATACCAGTACTTCTATATAGTAGCGCATGCATTCCAATACAGTGAAATAAAAACATATTGTATTTCATCAATAAGAACGACGCCATATTTGACGAAAAAATTGCTCTATACATTACATCTAATCAGGTGTCCGGTCTCAACCGGTACAGAATTATTAAACATTAGAAAAACTGTAAAAATGTATGATTTGTAGCATACAGCAGAAATGATTTTTAAAAATAGGGGGTTTTACGGACAATACATCTCAAAACTCTAACTTCCGCATTCTTCAAGAAACAGATGTATTCTCATTCAAAAACTAAGATAGCTCCCTTTAAAAATGTATGAAGTGTAATTTTCCTAAGGCTAGTTCGAAAGTTCTAGCATTTAATGTATTTTCCTCTAATATTTTGCCAATAAGCCAAAGGCAAAAACTTCAATTGCAGTGAACGGGAGTCAAACTATGTGGTATTTGGCAAAAAAAGCTTCAAAAAGCTACAAAATACTCGTAACTGTAAAATATTAGGACTTAATTTGGTGGAAAATTATAGTAAATTTGAAGTACGCGAAAAAAAGTTATGCAGCATACTTTTTAAGAAAGAGTCCATTAAAATTGACTTTAGAAAAATTGACATTGAATTTACACAGCAATCAAAGAAGATAGAAATACGTTGTTGATGAACGAATAATAGAATAATCATCCAAATTTGGACCCCTCCTTATTTTGGACGCTTTCATACATTTGTATCCTTTACTGCCAATAATTGCAAATTCGTTTGGTTTGACGAAGATAATTATATTCTTTGAGTTGTTTTTAAGTCCCATCATAATTAGTTCATCTCTAATTCCTTTAAATTAGTCAAAATTCGCAATTGAAAAATTGATATCGAAAACGATTCATAATTCCACGATTACCAACAGAAATCGGGAGAAGTGATGCATTTTTAAATTGGATTTAAGAGTACAAATTTATTTTTTTTAAAATCATTATTAATTTTGTTTCTATTTGGATTTGGATTTTATGTATTTGAAATGGTTAGTTTGTGAATTTTTACTTAGAAGTATCAAATAACTAGTCCAAAATATGTCGTAAAAATAATAGCGTCAAAATATTTCGGACACAGCTAGATTTTCTTTCGTAATAGCAGTCTGTTTATCAATTTAGAATAATCAAAATTATCACTTTATCAATTATTTTTATGCGGTGCGGTTGCGGTAAAACCGTGCGGTAAAAGCTCTTTCCCGCACCGCATCTGCGGGAAAAAGCGTCTCACCGCACCGCAGATTTTGCGGTGCGGGTGCGGTAAATACCGCGCTGTTGCGGTAATTACCGCAACCGCGGCGAACCCTACCTATAAATAAGTGGGAATATACTCATTACGCGCAAAAATGAATGAACTCATTTTATGGGTAAAATATTACAGCACACCTCGACAAAGATATGATTAGGGCGGATAAGCCAACTGTCAAAATTCTCTTTGAAGGGAAATTCCGTACAAACCGTTATTTGCCGAATACAGTTAACAGCAGTTAATGAAAGAGAAAACTTTTCTCTTGTGTTTACAACCAAAATCTGTGATTATCCGAAATTTCCAATCAAAGTTGTTTTTGACAGTTGTCTTATACGCCCTAATCATATGTTTGTCGAGACATAATTACTACTTCAATGTCAAAGCAATCTATTAGGCAAACCACAAGAGGTTTGTTTAACAATTCAGCGGAGGGTTTTATCAACAAGTTTGTTTTGCTCTACTTCTGCGAACAAAAAAAACTCGTCCGCCGAATATCTTTAGTTGGTTCGATTCGTTTGATGGTGTATCAAATCGACGATTTGGTCGCCTTCAAACCCACCTGAGCAACGTAAGAAGAAATAAACAAGAAATAATCAGCTGATGAAACTACTCTGGCTACTCAGTTGTGAGTTATTTTTAATGAGCGTGCAGAGCACTCCAGGTATTAATGTCGAATCACTTGATTTTTGTATCGAGTTGTTTGCGTAGACGTCAATTTTTAATGCCTTTTCTAAAATATTTCTTCTCATAAAAAGAGTGTAGGTACCAAAAAGGTCTTCTTGACATGGCTTAAACACAGAAAACACATTTTTTTATATAAATAGCGAACTGAAATTGTTCTTTGGACAAAAAACAGAGCAACTTGAAATATTTACAGCGCAGAGATTGTTGACACTTCACGATACACCAGGGATGCCAGGTCATATTTTTTGAAATCTGTGCGCAGCCTATGTAAAAATCTGTGCAACTCTGTGTTAATGAAAACGTATCAAAACATGAAGTGGCGACCTTTTTTTAGTTTTTGCTTGAGGCAAAAATTGAGCGCGAGGTCAAAAATTGAGAAATCTGTGCTAGTCTGTGAACTATAACAGAAAACTGCAAATCTGTGTGGAACACTCAAAATCTGTGAAACACAGATTAATCTGTATACCTGGCATCCGTGTGATACACTGATATTATAAAGTACCTATAAATACGTGAAAAAGTATTCTTTACTCGCTTAAGTGAAATAATCCATTCAAGGGGTAAAATTTGCCAAGTAAATCCATTCCGGAACCGGGATCGGTTATTGCATTTGAGCTGGATTCCATGCTGACTCCATTCAGGATTCCGAATAAAGTTCGGAATGGTTTGTCAGGGGATGTGTGCAGATCGTATTCACGCTCGTTTAATATAACTGAGCGAATAAACACTGTAGTTACTCAGAGATTGAGTAGTGGAAATCAGAATAATCATGTGATTTCTGACCAATGTCTGATCATTGTTCGGGACACTGGACAAATGTGAACACAATTATTCATTCGCTGCATGAGCACTTTTAACGAAATTGAGTAGGTATTAATTCAAAATTGAGTAAATACCTCCTCAAATCGGTTAATAGTGGAACAATCCGTAAAATGAGTAACATGCAGAAGGAAAATCTCATTGACATTTGTCTAATGTCTCGAACAATGATCAGACAAAATCTATTCTCTGTCCAACCTTAATCAAAAAAGTCTGCATCTAAAATTAAACGTCTGCACATTTGCAGACATGCCTGCAAATCTGGCATCTCTGGTGTATACTAGGGTTCGCAGTACCGACCCTTTTTGGTGAGAACCGGTACTACGGTACTGAAGCCCTCAGTACCGGTAGTACCGGTAAAGTACCGGTACTCAAACATTTAAAAAAAATCGAATACAGCTTCAAAGTGAAATCGAATGCTCAAACTGATGACCTTATTCTCAGATGATTGATTTGTGCTGATCAAAAAAATATGTTTATTGTCTTTAATTGCTTCGGAATGATATGACTCATTTCACAGAAGATATTTTTCGTATGCGGCACTTTCTTTTATTTTAAAATCTAGGCCACTTTGATATCACTAACTGCTAAGCGGTGCGACTTTCGTCGACTTCAACAGATGGTAAATGTAAGAAACCCTATTAATAACAGTAAATCAAAGCGAGAATGGCAGTAAATCCGAGCAGGTTGCTCGCATTTCGTCTCTTGCTTTTCTGTAAATTGGTTTTGATCTTTATGTCATTTGCCTACTATTCTCTTATGTATACCAAGGCTCCTTGCTTTTCCGTAAAGTATTGAGTTTTCCAGAATTCTCCGATCACCAATAATTGCCCCATTTGAAGCAGTCCACCAACTCTAAAATTATTAGCTACTAACTCGCTGTTCGTTCTTTTATAGATAATGCTTTAAGATCAAACCAAATACAGACATGACTTAGACCATAGTCTTATTACGCGCGACCCAGTGAATAATGAAAACCAGAATGTCGCTAATAAACACAATAATAGCAAATTTTTACGTCTCTTACGCTAGATGTGAATATTTGGAAATTTAGTACAAGATCGTTAAATTTTAATTTCGACAAAATAAAGCAAGAATTTAAACATACCGTTCAGTACAACGGGAGCTAGTAATGTTTTACTTCTACAATTATTATGATCGCCCCACCTCATTCCCCTACAAAGGTGTTAGCTCAACGATTTATCTAGAAGACAATTAATATAATTAAAAGTCATCTTGTAGACCGATATTTTGAAACAGGTCCCCCTAGAGAGTCCACATATTTTTCATAAAAAATTGTATGGTACCGAAAATACCGGTACTGGCTTTTGTTCAGTACCGGTATTACGGTACCAAAAATGGGTCGGTATTCCCGGGATTTTCTGTACCGGTACCACAACCCTAGTGTATACTTGGGATTTCATCAATACGTCAAAAGTAGTGTTGGTGCAAAGTTACTGGCTAACTCGTTCTGATAAAGTGTAAGATGCCTCGTGTTAAAAGTAAAAATAAAGTACAGGCAAACAATATGAAAATTGTTCTCCAGCGGCTTAAAACTGAAAAATTGCAGGTAAGCAAAAAAATTGACAGTTTACTAGACAATAAAATATTCTTGTTTTTACAGTTGGCATCTGTTGCGAAAAATGAGGTGAGCCCCTCTGCGGACGGTAGCCCGTCTGAGAAACAACCGATGGTAAAACATAAAGAAAATGTTAGTTTCAAGTTTCAGCTGTTTTTAAAATGGAGAAGCAGATTTTTTCTCGCTACTATTTGCCAAATTCTTCAAATAAAAGCATATTCAGAACACGAAGGATTCGAACAACACGAGAAAGAATTGCTTTTTCATTTTAAAAGATGGCCGATTGTCGAATTTGAGGTTATGCTCTCTCCCCTATTCTTTGGATTAACTCTTATTGCATTCGACAGCTTCCAGTGGCGAGTTCCAGTAACATGAGGCCAACCTCTGATTCCTCTTCAAATTGCATACGGCAGCTTCCAGTAGTGAGTTCCAGCAAAATAAGGTCAGCCAGTGATTCTTCTTCAAATGATGAATTTGTCGAGGTAAGAAAAACTTCGTTTTTTTACTGTAGAAAATGTTTATTCTTGCCCTGGGGCTAATTATCTCCAATTTTACATCTTTCTCTTGATGTCTGATGTGTCACTTCACACAAGCTCAACCAGCCAGAGACGAATTGAAGATGATACTGATTCATCGAACGACGTCCTAGCGGAGGTATGTATGAATACCTCTGGAAAACTTTCTTAATGGTTCATTACTAACAATGAGTGATAGGCTTTTTTTAATTTAGGTACCAAACCCACCGCCCACCCCCCCCCCTCCCTTCCCTTTTTCCAGTTTCACTCTAAGCTTTGTTCCAGTATTCGCTTCTGGTTCGCTCATATTTTCTTCTAAACCTCGTTTACTCACGTTGTATTTATTGGATGTTCTAATTTGTATACACAGTATGTTCTGATAAAAAAAAATGCATTTTCAGGTTTTCGTGCAGCGTAAGGAGGAGGAATCACCTGCAGAACAACCCGCACTACACTTTTTGTCGAATGATGACAAAGACAATCAAACGGTGAATGATAACATAATCATCGCGGTAAGTGACTATGTGTTTGTAAATTTTATATGGGAATTTATCTGGTGATAATATGACTAATTTAGGATTATAGACACTATTAATGCCTTTTCGACACGAATGCACCCGCCGGTGTAAAGTGTCGTTAATAAGTAAAAAAAAGCTATTAATGCCCCCATATAAATAAACCCCCGTTGTTGTGTATTGGAGTGGAACACTGTTATATGAAAATGCTCCAAGCAAATCTCTAGATTCCATTGAAGTTCTAGAACAACTGTGCAAATTTTTGACCACATCGTTTAAAGTTTGCATGGGATTTCGTATGGGCAAAATTATTTTTTACTAAATAATAATTTCGGAAGTCTGGAGCTGCTGGTACCCAGCAGGAATCCAATTTTTGTCCCACCCTAGTGTACATATCGTACAGAAATTAGAATGTCAAATAATCATAATATAATTATATTCAATTCCCAAATTTTAACCTTTTTAGAAAAATGTTGCCATTTCAGCATTTTTAAGCAATTTAGTTGCTTAAAAATGCTGAAAGTTTAGTTGCGTTTTTTGAAGCGCTTTTTTGCATGTATAGCTTCTTGATAGTTACGGAAAAATGGACTTGGTGAATTTGATCGAAATTTTGATTGGAAAATAATCATAAATTTTGCTCAATTCAATTCACATACCCAACTTTAAGAAAAAGTCGCAACTTTTATATTTGGTTTAGTTGCGTTTTTGATGCGATTTCATTGCCTCTATAGTATGATGAATTTTTTAGATAGATAAAGAAAAATTGTCTTGGTGAAAGGGATTGAAAATTTGATTGGGTCGTAATAATAAGATTGCTCAATTAAATTTAAACTTAATTAAGGCTAACTTATTAAGAAAAGATTCCAGCTTCGGTATTTTGACGTCATTCAATTGTATTTATGGTGCACTTTCTATGCATGTATAGCTTGTTGCAGTTTCTTGATAGTTAAATCAAAACGTGAATGTGATTGAATTTTGATTGGAAAATAGCCATCATTTGATCAACTCAATTCACTTATATGTAAGTATGTAACTTTTTATGAAAAAGTCGCAGCTTTAATATTTTCACGTCATTTAGTTGCATTTTGGATGCGCTTTCCTAGCATGCAAGATCAACGTCGCTCATCTTCTCTCCAGAATACAGTTGCGTTCAAATCATTTCGTAAATTTCCAGCTGGGGATAAAGTGATGGAGATGCATCAAGCTGCGTTGCAAAAGGATTCCACGTTCGCTAGGCTTTTGCTGGAAGCTCTCTACCCGGAAGGACTCAAGCACTTGAGTGTCAGTGGGTTACCATCAAGAAATCCAAGCGGGAAAAAAAAGCGAAAACGATGCACCGCGCATTATCCAAAAACAAGAATTACGCCCTAACGATAAAAAATGGATTTATGGTAAATTCACATATCTTACTCTCATCTGCATTTATTTATTATTACTATTTTTTTAGAAATGTTTTACGAACGGTTTTTGATACTTGGAGAAACGGAGTCCGTTGCGAGAACCAACTCTAATCCGTTCAGAATAAACGATATACAGAGATCGGTATTTAAAAACGAGAGTAGGCGTAAAATCCCACAAGATAATTCAGAACTTTCTGAAACAGGCAAATAATATGCTTTCAATTTTATCAGCTAACATTAACCAAGATGACCTTACTTGATCCTATGGATCTTCAGAAGATACATGATTATTAAGCATATCATCTACCGAACTCGGAGATTCGAAATTGATCGTTATTTAAGAAACTGTCGCTGATAACAAATATTAAAACTAACTGTTGTTTTAAATTATATAACTAACTTTTTTATTAAAGATAAGACTGATATGCCCTATTATGAGTTAGTTGTAAAACATTCTTATAATTACAAAAAAAGTAATACGTACTAGTTTGACATGCAGCTGTAATTTGAGTAAGGTTCTTTGTTATAAAGAATGACTATTGCTCGACTCATAACTATTGCGGTGAAATTCATGTTCAAAACACTGAACCACTATATAAGGACCCTTGCTTACGGTCGTTAGCCGTAAGCAAGGGTCCTTATATAGTTCAATTTATGATCCAACAATCAGCATTATTCTGCGCGGCGTGTAACGTGATACGACTAATCTCACTGCACACGACTTTTCTCACCCGATTTTGAGGAGTCACTCCGTGTGACGTGAGACGCCCATTTAATGACAATGGGAAATCTCACCTTACTCTAATAGACTCTCAGAACCGGATGAGGATAGTCAGGTAGAGCGAGGTGAGTCACACGCCGCGACGAATAAGGCTGAATGGTAGTTTATAGTACTTCAATAGTATATTACATGGTCCTACAATGGTCCAAATATGGTTCAATATATGGTCAAATAATGGTACAATTCATGGTTTTTCAATGGTTTAAGTAATGATCCAATGATGGTTCAATGTATGGCCCTTTTATGGGGCTATCCATGGACCGGTAATGGTGGAATGTATGATCCTTAAATGGTGTAAGTAATGGGCCTTTTATGGTGACACACATGGTCTTTGGTAACAATCTATCATATCGAATCAAAGTGTTTCGAAGGGTCAAATTGGACCATGTCATGGTCCTTGTGCCTAGCAAAAATGGTTTTTTCATAGGCCGTTTCATGGGTGGATCCCATTTCCAGTACCCATGCTAGTGGGGGTAGTTTTTGGGGTATTGTAGGGGGAAACTCCCATCATTTTTCCGGACCATACGATGGTGTTTCCGTGGGTTTTCCATTTGCTCGGGATACCCGAACATATGGAAAACCCACGAAAACACCATCGCATGGTCCGAAAAAAGATGGGTGTTTCCCCCTACAATACCCCAGAAACTACCCCCACTAGCATAGGTGCTGGAAATGGGATCCACCCATAAAATATCCCACACAATAACCATAGCTTCCAAGGACGAGGACCATGGGCATGGTCCATTGAACCCATCAAAACACTATGATTCAGTATAGTGGATCGTAACGATAGACCATGTGAACTACCATTAATGGACCATAGTTTGTACCATTGAACGACCATAAATTCCTCTATAGTAGGACCACAGATAGTCCTTAAATATACCATGTATTGCCCTATTATTAAACCATACATTGTACCATTACTAGACCACACATTACCCTATCACTAGACCATGGTTTACCCCACTGAACTACCACAACTTCTACCATGAGTAACCCATAATTCGCCCCATAGTTTTACCATACATTGCACCACAAATTTCCCATTGCTTACACCATTAAAGAACTTCGATTTATCCCAACACACTGTCAAGTGTCATGTGGCGAAAATGTTTGATTGGTGACAATGACATAATGAATGTAATGCTCAAATTTGTACTTGTTATTGCGAGTTCATACTCTGATCAACGTTAAAAGACCAAAGGGATCTGAATTCGAAACATTGCCCTTGATAGAATGATTTCCTGTATTATACAGCGGTGCTGGACATTTTAGATTATTCAGTTCACAGAAAGAAGTTCTACAAACGGCTTAACGTATGATAAAAGTTGAATGTATGGAGAAAAGCGCCAGTTTTATCTCATTTACTCTTGGTGCCTAGGTAATTGATGAATTTATCTCATTCGGAATGCATATAGAAAATCTCTTTGTAATAAAGAAAAGCATGCAGACCGAATTTCAATCCATTAAACTTCTAGTGTACTCGGTAGCATATACTATAGGTGTAGAAAGAATGTGTTCAATTTCACTTCCGTTTTATTCAAAATTAAATTTATTTGATGATCACGTTTTGAATCATATAAAGTAATTGCTAGAAAAACTAACGACCTAAATGATACTGTTGGAAAAATAACTGGTTTCTCGTCTCTGCGTGCTTCAGTATAGTTTATTAGTACGACTAAAAATCAGTCATTTTTTTAAAAGCAGCTTACAAATAGGTTTTCAAGCAACTTTTTTGCATAAGTCGAAGCATGATGGACGTGAAGATAAGCACATGTTTTCTGTACTTGTACCGCGTAAACTTGAGCCTTCACTAAAAAGCGGGTACAACGAATTTATCTTGAAGGAGTTTATAATGGTGTGGCAGTGCGGCGATGCAGGCGTAATCGACAGCAACATTTCGTAATCATTTACGCATGAATCACCCGCAACAACATACGATTAGTATGTCATAATTTATTTGGCTAGGTTAAACGTGATGTCCGGAGAGAAAACAAAAACCGCGTCGCGTTCTTAGCACCAAGATGCAAATTTCATTAAAACATGGCTTAAATCCACTTGAAAGAGCTTTATTCATTTCGAACGGAAAATTAATCTGATTCGGTTTAAATTTTGATCTGTGATTAAATCATTTAATCTCTTCAATTTTTATCGCATGGAGAATTGCATAATCCAATGAGTTAAGTAAAGTATATTTTTAAGAACTTCAAGTAGACATAATACATGATAAAAATCAAAATTGATGTTTGTGTCAATTTTCATCAGTATTTTCTATTCTTTTAGCTCATGAGTAAGAAAAAAAAGGTTTATGCGTCAAGAATTTGTTGCAATAGCGCGAACAAAGCAGATTTGTAGAATGTGGAGTGAGTAGAATGTTCAGGTTTTCGAGGACCTCTCAAAAAGATGAACTATTCCCATTAAAAAAAACTGTGCAACGTAAGACTTAATATCGAATTCCCACTTAAGGATAAATCCCAACTTGATTTATATGAAAAGGAATTATGACTCAAAGTATGGATCATAAGTATAAAAGCATTCTCAAAACTGGTTGAACGATATTAGTCAGATTTTCTGCAATTAATAAACTTTTACATAACTATCAAAACTTTCAACCGAGTTTGGTTATTGACCCGTGACTTGACACAAGTTTTTTCATGCATCCAGCATTTTAAAGTTTAATAGATATTCAACAGAAAATCAAATTTCTAGAATATAATACCTTTTCCAAATATTTCTGTTCTACCAAACTTACACTGAAAAAAAATCCAAACCACTTAAAATCCATATGAAGAAGAAATGCTAGTGTTAATACACGCACACTTAATTTATATGTGCGTTTTGTTATAGAATCGGGTTTTATGTGCCTCATAGTTATGAAATGTGAATGTAAGATTATTAAGTCTTGTAAATACACACATTAAATTTATTGGCAAATAGTGTCTATCTGCCTCCGTTAATTGCAAAAATCTATGAGTAAAATCAATATGCATGGCGTTTAAATTTTTTTGAGTGTAGATTACAGGATTGGTAAACAAGAACATGAGGTCATTTGAAAAATTCATACATTTTGACATTAAAACTCCACTGTCTGAGGCTAGGTGTCAATCTAAAATCTAAAAAATCTCCTATATAACGAAACTATATGAGGTTTGCACGCTTATAACTCCGCTCGTGGTCGATGTGATTTTATTCATTTATACACCAGCCTGATATGATTATTGACTCAAAAAAAATAACACATCCGTGGTATATTTTAGCTGAAAGTGTTCTAGGTCGATGGTAGCACACTAACTGAAGAATTGCTTATTTAAAATAATAAAATAACCGAGCTCTACTTTTCATGTCAAAGTAATTTGGGAATAATATAAGGACTGAAGAGTATACATACATATAGTCTTGATTGGTTATCATTATTTGACTCGTGAAAATCACTACATTTTTTATGTAAGCGTGGTCGTCTTTTGTACACATTTGGCCATTTTTTTGGGCACGGCTCGCAAACTAATTTATTTTAACAAATTCAACATCAGATTCTTAATCTAAGTGTAAATTGTCATGTAGACTTGCTATAATATTTATTTTTGTCGGAGAGCAAACACCGTAAAACCACTAGACCAAGGCATATGCTATGTTCTGTATTCTGAAAACAAGTATTGGCACTAACTGATTAAAAACATTCAAATTGCTATGTGATTTATTTGTTTTTGATGTAAATTTGTTCTCAGGGTAATTTTCGTCAGCATAATTATTGGAGTGAAATTAGAAACAACGTCAGAGTTGCCACTAATTTTCAAAGAAAATCTGGCAGTTCAATTAAAAATGTCTGGCAAAGTCTGTCAATTGACAGCGACCTCCAAGTCACCGAAATTTGGCATATATTTTGGTCTTCAAAGAACGTGTATTAATCGATTTTTGTAATCAGATTGTAATTTGTTTCAGATTTCTGAAATGTGTGTGCAATAACTTCTATAATTTAAAAATCTGATAGAATAAGAGGTTTGACTTTTTGCTGGACGCCTAAAAAACTCTGGCTGTGCCAGATAAAACTCGCGTAATGGCGTCCCCGCTGGTGTGTAACGTAGAATTCAGAATATCTGGAAAAATCCGGCAAAATTTAAAAAATCTGGCGAAATGTCTGGCCTAAACGAATATCTGTTCAATTGGGAAAAGCTGGAAGATTCTAGATAAATCTGGAACATTGGGAATGCTGAGCAACGTACAAACGAATGATTGGTTGCATAAGTTCAGGAACTTTCAATACTCAACTTCGCGAAGTTCCGAAAGAAAAGAGAATTTGCTTGGAAAGTTATAGATCGAAAAATTTCCGGCTAAATTTGTTGGTGCAAAAATTGTGCAATTCCGTTCAGTACAATGACAGTTATTAACGCTTAAAACTATCATTCCTTTATTCCAATATTTTAAAAAGAGGCTCCTACATTGAAAGGTTAGTCGAAGTCACAATATTATATATTATAAATGAGTCTATTAATCGACGAAACACTCATTGGTGTTTAATTTGGTAGTCTTCATTTTGATTTAATTCAATGAAACAAAAAACCAGTTCTGGAAAGCACACTCAGTTTTTTACGCGTTTTTTGCACGGTTTTTACGAGGTTTTTTACGCGGGTTTTTTCAATTAACGCGGTTTTTTACGCGGATTTTCCAATCAACGCGGTTTTTTTCAAAAATATTCTTGATCCTTTTAAATGCAAAAGACTTAGAAGATTTTCGGAAAGCTGGAATGGGAGGAATTTGGGAGACTCCTTATGACCCACACCTCAACAATATGGGTATTTACGGAAAGGACTTGACGAGTAGGTGCCAGAAATTCATGTTCGACGCCATTTTGAAATCCAAGATGGCGACTTCCGGTTTAGCGAAATTCGCTATAACTCAATCAATATGGGTGTTTTTGGAAGTTGAAGTTGTAGTACAAATAATTTTAATTAAACAGTTGAATTTACTTGAATTTTAGCAATGTGTTTAATTGAAATTAATTCAAACCCCAAACTCACACCACATCCTTCTCTTTCTCCTTTCACTTCCATTCCAACCGCACTCTTCTGGATTAACACATAAAAATATTTTGCATTTCGCTGGTTTATGATTAGATCTTATGTTCGAGTTTTGGATGATCCCCCTGATTTTGCATGCGAGAATTTCGTTGAACCCAAACTCGCCATCTTGGATTTCAAAATCTGCTCGTCAAGACCATTCCAAAACTACCTATATTGATTGAGTTATAGAGAATTTTATTAAACCGGAAGTCGCCAGCTTGGATTTGAAGATGGCGTCAAAAATCAATTTCTGGTACCTGCTCGTCAAGAGCATTCCGAATTGATTGGGTTATAGTGAATTTCGCTAAACCCGAAGTTGCCATCTTGGATTTCAAAATGGCGTCAAACATGAATTTCTGGCACCTACTCGTCATGTCCATTCCGTAATGACCTATATTGTCCGCACTCATAAGGAGTCTTCCAGACCCGTTTCTTCCATCTTTCCGAAAATATCCTAAGTCTTTTGTATTTCAAAGAATATTTTTTGCAAAAACCCTGTTAATTGCGAAATCCGTGCAAAAAACTGCCAAAATTCCTCGTTCTTTGCATTTAAAAGGACTTAGAATTTTATTAGCATAAGCATAAGCATAAGAGATCGCCCGTAGTTGCTACTCCGTTATTGACCAGAACCAAATTAGGTTGCAAAATGTTCATTGGAACAACATGCTTGGGAATAACATGATGAGCCACATTGTACAATCTATTCTGATCCCTGCATGCTGATCAATACCGACGCCGGCTACGTCCGAATGCAGATCTTCTGGGAAAGGAAGGAATGTTAGTCCGATACATGTTGCTACTAGAGACCGAGGAATCCTCTGCATCTCCACACGTATCACGGGAAGGGGAGAGTTGTTAGTAAATGTGCCAATAGCGTTATCATATAATAATTGCTCTGGGCAGCCGGCTGCCGAGAATTTGGGAAATTTATCATTTGTTGTATTAATACGATTAGCAAAATGAGCAACTTGAGCTCCGGATAGCCAGCTATAAGGAGCACTGCTTATATTTTTTAATAATATTCAATCACGCGACGAATTTGTTCGTGGTTTCTATCGTGTCGGTGCTGATTTTACCCGGCGATCGTTTAAATAAAATGCGGGATCTTATACAGAAAGTTCATCAGACTCCTCCATAGGTGTCGCGGAGTTAGTGGTTTGGAAGGGAATAGGGTCTAGGATTCGCTCCAAGCAAGCGATGCGACCTGTAAAGCACTAGGTAGTAGTTTAGTTAGTCTTCGAGAACACGTTAGTCTTCGAAAAAGATCTTGTTTAGTTTTTGGCTCTTTTCAAACTCTGGGCAGCCGGCCACCGAGAGTATCCCACGTTTACCAAACAAAAGCAATTCCAACCCCACACAGCCGACCATGGGAGTATTGCCTAGAAAAGCTAATCTTATCTGCGTAATGGGCCGGATCACTATTTATTGCGACATTATTTAGACTAATTTCGCTATTCCTTCTCTACGATATATTTTTGGGTTGCAAACTACCGAGTGATAACACGTTATACAGACAAAGAGTTATGATAACTCGAGATGTTATAAATCAACGAAAGTATTTCCTATTTTCCATATCGGATTGTTTGTGAAACACACATATACGAACGATTATATCGAACATTGAAGGGAAATACAGAGGATCGGTAACCTGATGCACGGGCTTGTTACCAATAACGGAACTTGAAATTAGATTCATTAAAACAGACGCAGCGAATTTTCAGTACGTATTGACCCGCGATCATCGATACCAGTCAAATCAAAGTCCCATTGAAGCCGACCTCCTAACAACTATCCATTTTTACGATATTGTCTTCTCGGCTAGATCCGTTCGCACCCTCCCATTCTACCACTATCGGCAGAAGGCCGACAACATCCAGTCGTCGCCGATCTAAGAACCAAATGTCATCAATAGATCTAGACTCGCGTGGAGGAATTGAAAGCTAATCAATGAACATGACAGTAAAACACTTATGCTGACATAACTGAAGGTAATTGCCAACCGGTCCCCGATCCCTCTCGCGAATTGTCAATTCTCAAACATTATACATGATGGAAGTCATCATTCCACTCAAACAAGGCCATGTGTCTTCCCTAAGCACATTGAACGCTCTGTGGATCAGTTCCCCCGTTGGTAAAACAAATCCCAAATAAACATAGAAATTAGTTTGCTCAGTCCAAAGAAAAGATGGCCGACCGGCGGATACGTGTTCCCCCATAGTGCCATCACACCAACGAACACTCAAAATTTACATGCGACAAAATATCTGCAATCCCGAATATGAAAGAATCAAAACTTCTACTCATTTGCAATAAAATAAGAAAGCAAAAAAACAGTTGAATATCCAAGGCGGCTCATTTTCAAAGATAGCACCGCCGACGAAACACCCAATAAAAATAGGTGACAAGGAACTCGGACGAAATTAGCTGAGCACCGACCGGCTGGTTTGCCACCTATTTTTCGGGCGAAGAATTTTGGGGCGACACCTGGTAGTCGCTAGTGGCTGGTGAAACACCAATTATTTGAATATGCCAATTTTTCTTATTATATAAGCAACGTATGTACAGATAAATTACGGCTTCAGTTTACTATTTGTCATTCATCAATTTACTCTTCACAGGAATGTTACGCTTGAAATTATATAATTCATTTATTTTATATAATGAAAATGTTGAACATACCAAAATACTGCGCTTATTACCATTGTATTAATCCAAAAACTATAAATACAATGAATAAAATTAGTGCACATTTGCTATAATAAAGCTTATAATCAATTTTAAAATAATCAGCATAATGAAAATGATATTTCGTATATGCTAATAATAATAATAACAATTGTAATTTTGGCTATCAATTTTTATGCTTCTAATTTTTATAAAACATAACATAACAGACAACAACAACCTACTGCGAAAAAAAACCTACTTGGGTCAAGTAAATCATTTCTCGCGTTACCCGCGCAATAATAAACTCAGCTGGCAGCACTAGCACAAGTAAAGTCCAATCTGTATACAAAAGGACCAGCACCTGTCAAATTTGTGAGGTTAAGTCACTTCATACAATGGTCAATGATCCAATCCACATGCACATTGAGAAATAAAAATACGCATAGCCAGCACACCCTCCATCCCCGTCTCCCTCACTCCGCTGTGACTTCTGTACACTTTCTAGCATGTACTTCTAAGCATTCAATGCGTGACTAGACCGAATATGTCCGCTGCACAAAACTCACAGCAGAAGAAACGAGAGGCAGACAGAAAAGTATGCTATCGATACATAAAGTTCTCACGCACACACACACGCGTGCGCAACAACACACACTATTATTTAGTGTCCCCAATTTTGCCACTGTGTTGGCTTCATAAATGCCAAGTAATTTAAGAATTTGTCTAACAACGTATTCTGCACTGCATTAAAATTCTCACCCAAGGCCCTATTACATTTTACACCACCCTAACATAACCTCATCGAATGAGCTTCGTTCGACAACTCTCGGTGGTCCGCTCACGATGGAACAATTGCACCATCTAAACCATAATGAGATTAGCTTATACTCATACTCAAGTGCCAATCCTTATGCCGTGCACATACAGAAAAAGCTTTCTGCTTACACTTATGCGTAATCTACACTACCGGGCCACCGGTAGCGCACTTTTACCATCGGCTATCCAAAGGCAGTAGAAAAAAATCTATAAAATTATTAAAAAACGAAACGACCTGAGTTTCCTGTCGCCATCGTCGAGAGTGCCACTGCGTTTGAGATACCATCATCACGTCATATTACTACCACAGTTATGCACTCCGCATGTAAGCGGACTCTTTGCTTTGTGCTGTCAATATCACATGTAGCATTCCACACTCCGAAGCGCACCCTCACATGCATGCTGTTTTACTGCTGTCCTTTCGTATGCACTGTCGCGAACTCTAGGTGAAGCACCTAGCCACTAGCGTTTATCTTTAAAAGGACTTAGAATTTTATTCAGCAAAAAGTCTATCTTTTGCATTCAAAAGGAATATTTTTGCGAAATCCGTACAAAAAAAACTCCCAAAAATATTCTTAGTCTGTTGCTGAGGGTTTTTACGTGGGTTTTCCAATTAACGCGGTTTTATACGCGGTACGTATCCCCCATATAAAAAAAAACCTGAGTGTATTGCAATTATGTGTACTGTCATCATGCTCACACTATATATAATCAATTGAATATCTCACAAGACGCGTTGATCCTACAAAGTGCTAACACACCATATTTATATTTTAGGACCATCATTGCACTATGCAATGGGTGATTTATGGTATAAATCAATCATGTTGTTTTCAAAGGTCCTTGTTATGGTATATTTATGGTGCATTATGGGGTTGATTAATTGTAGCGGACCTTATTATGGTCTTTATATGGTCACATATGGTGTCTCAGACCATGAGCATTTGTTCGTGTAGACCAACGTTGGTCCATCTGTGGACCAACGTTGGGCGACGCCCACCAGACCGTTCAGCAAGTGTCCACTGTTGGACCTGTGTTGGATGGTTTTTAGCTTCTCAGTGGTATCTAACGTGTTGCTTCTCTTAGAGGATTCCCAAAATTTTGTTGTTGTATACAAACCAGGGGTGCGTAATCTTAAATTCAGTTATTATTTCTGTCTGAATTAACCGACACCAGCATTAAGATGACTGAAGTTTCACGCTGAGAATTTAGTTTTATGCATTTTGATTATTAGATCACAGCATATTAATCCAATTTAATCGAACACAACGTTCAAAATAAAATAAGTTGGCTATATAACTTATTGGCCTTACATGTATTACTATCACATTATAAAATATAAAGCGATCGATATTCGTTTCGCTTACTAAAATAGCTTGACCAAAAAAAGTTATATAAGTCAAACATTGATGCAATTACCTTAGATACAGTTTTTCAACATATAACAAATATATAACATGAAGAAAAAAACATTTGTTTTGGTTCGATTATCCGGATAATTCGATTATCCGAAGCGAAATTTTTCTGCATCCTACGGATAATCTGGCCTGTATATATAGTTGGTTTTATTGAGTTTACATTATACACGTGCTCTTTATTTTCGTTGGGGTCACCTGCTACCTGGAACCACCCGCCGCATCGCCGTCGCTTTCACGCATTTCGTCGCACCATGCACCTACGTCCACGCGCCCCCCGCTTCAACACCAGCGCGATCGCACCACCCTTTTTCTATCACTGCTTTTCCGCGATGTTTCATCTTCCCCTTTCCTGTCGCCTTTTCTTCACAAAGATTCACGACCGTTTCCAGACTCTAACCTTCCGCTATCTTCGCTATTCACGAGAGATGTCGTACACTCCACCGTATGGTTTTCTCCCTAACGCACTAAGGCACCGATGGTTGAACTTCGCCCAGCTCGTGCCGATACACGTGTGGCTAACAAATGCACAATCGTCCACACCTATTTTCCACCTTCTTCACAAGGCTTCACTCGCTCTTCTGAGCTTTCGCGCTTTTCTCCAAGTAGGATTACCGCGCTGACACACCTGAGTTGTATTTGCTCGACACGGTGTTCTTTCCAACACGTTTCATCGTAGATCTGCTTTTCTGACACGACAGTATTTCGCACGACTTTTATTTCTGACCGTTCAAGTCGAATAGTCGTTATCTTCTTCCATAGATTAGCCCGTGACCAATGCTATGGAGAGGTCTAAAGGGGAGGGTGGGGGAGAAAGGGTGGCGGTTTTTATCTGGTGCTTGCGTGGACGAAGGATCTCTCCCAACGATGGCTCTCTGTTCAGCCATGCCGCTGTCTCGCCGTCGCTGTGCCACTGTCCTGCCGCCTAAGCCTATAGGATGTACAGTGGAATAAACGCTTTTGCTGTGGCCATAAGCTTGGCTGCGATCTTTAGCTTCCTTTCGAAGACGATCGCTCTATTCCCGCAAGCGTTGGGTCTTTGCCACCCTTCCTATTTGGTTTTTTTTTGTTGTATGAAACGATTATCCTACAGTACAGCTTCATCGCCTCAACAAGAGCGTTCAAACAGCGCACTGGAATTAGCGTCTTTTTGGGGTGATTGTAGTGTTAGTCCCTAGTCGCGTCAAATGCAAAAGCGGACTAAACGACCGATAAAGCTAACCTGTATCACACTGAAAAAAGTCCTACAAGAATGCCTGGACAATGGCTATTTCCCGGATAGATGGAAGATCCAGAAGCTGGTGTTGCTGCCAAAACGAGGGAAACCACCAGGAGATCCAGCATTGTATCGACCTATATGCCTGCTAGATGTCCTCGGTCAGCTCCTGGAAAGAGTCATCCTCAACACGCTGACGACCTACGCTGAAAGTGAGAACGGAGAGGCAGTTCGGATTTCGGAAAGGGATGTCATAGAGAGCGCAGAGACAGCGTCGAAGCAAAAGCGAGAGGGAAATCGCTACTGCGCCGTGGTTACGATCGACGTGAAGAACGCGTTCAACAGTTTTTGTCAGGGCACGGACGCTTCCGGAAGTATCTGCATCGGTTTGGACACGCTTCTTCACCCCTGTGTGAACGTGCATGAGACACCGCCTAATTAACCAAGTATCGTATATATAGATGATCAACGTAAATCGTAACAGTATCCAAATTGTATCGAAGTCACATAATAATACGCTAGATGTATAAGCAATATACAAATTTTACCGTAACTAGTGCGTCTTGAAAACTCATATACGAAACTCGTATACGAGCATAAAGTAAATCGAACCAGGTCCACACTACGTCGTAACTTATGCCAAAATACTATTAATTACGATTAAAATCAGCATGTGCTGTATATAGCTGCCACTTTTGTCTGTATATCCTATTTTTGCACATTTTATTCATTTAAATAGTACTGTAAATATATTTGTGTAACTCGGTTGCAATCACAAAATAGCTATGAAAATGTTTACTGGGTGGAACACGTGGCGCTAGATTCGAGGAAATCCGAAGGGCCTGGTGTGACAGTGGACAATATCGTCGAAGAGATGTGCCACGACGAGCATATCTGGGACGCTGTCAATAGAGTGGCTACGAGTATACTCTCAGATGAAGTGGCGAAGGGACCAACAAAGTAGCACCATTGGCTAGAACGCCGCCGGGAAACCACTTATCGGGTTTCGGGAGAAATTCCGGTGTTTTTGGAAGTTGAAGTTGTAGTACAAATAATTTTAATTAAACAGTTGAATTTACTTGAATTTTAGCAATGTGTTTAATTGAAATTAATTCAAACCCCAAACTCACACCACATCCTTCTCTTTCTCCTTTCACTTCCATTCCAACCGCACTCTTCTGGATTAACACATAAAAATATTTTGCATTTCGCTGGTTTATGATTAGATCTTATGTTCGAGTTTTGGATGATCCCCCTGATTTTGCATGCGAGAATTTCGTTGAACCCGAACTCGCCATCTTGGATTTCAAAATCTGCTCGTCAAGACCATTCCAAAACTACCTATATTGATTGAGTTATAGAGAATTTTATTAAACCGGAAGTCGCCAGCTTGGATTTGAAGATGGCGTCAAAAATCAATTTCTGGCACCTGCTCGTCAAGAGCATTCCGAATTGATTGGCTTATAGTGAATTTCGCTAAACCCGAAGTTGCCATCTTGGATTTCAAAATGGCGTCAAACATGAATTTCTGGCACCTACTCGTCATGTCCATTCCGTAATGACCTATATTGTTTAGGTGCGGGTCATAAGGAGTCTTCCAGACCCGTTTCTTCCATCTTTCCGAAAATATTCTAAGTCTTTTGTATTTCAAAGAATATTTTTTGCAAAAACCCTGTTAATTGCGAAATACGTGCAAAAAACTGCCAAAATTCTTCGTTCTTTGCATTTAAAAGGACTTAGAATTTTATTCAGCGAAAAGTCTATCTTTTGCATTCAAAAGGAATATTTTTGCGAAATCCGTACAAAAAAAACTCCCAAAAATATTCTTAGTCTGTTGCTGAGGGTTTTTACGCGGGTTTTCCAATTAACGCGGTTTTATACGCGGTACGTATCCCCCATATAAAAAAAACCTGAGTGTATTGCAATTATGTGTACTGTCATCATGCTCACACTATATATAATCAATTGAATATCTCACAAGACGCATTGATCCTACAAAGTGCTAACACACCATATTTATATTGTAGGACCATCATTGCACTATGCAATGGGTGATTTATGGTATAAATCAATCATGTTGTTTTCAAAGGTCCTTGTTATGGTATATTTATAGTGCATTATGGGGGTTGATTGTTTGTAGCGGACCTTATTATGGTCTTTATATGGTCACATATGGTGTCTCAGACCATGAGCATTTGTTCGTGTAGACCAACGTTGGTCCATCTGTGGACCAACGTTGGGCGACGCCCACCAGACCGTTCAGCAAGTGTCCACTGTTGGACCTGTGTTGGATGGTTTTTAGCTTCTCAGTGGTATCTAACGTGTTGCTTCTCTTAGAGGATTCCCAAAGTTTTGTTGTTGTATACAAACCAGGGGTGCGTAATCTTAAATTCAGTTATTATTTCTGTCTGAATTAACCGACACCAGCATTAAGATGACTGAAATTTCACGCTGAGAATTTAGTTTTATTCATTTTGATTATTAGATCACAGCATATTAATCCAATTTAATCGAACACAACGTTCAAAATAAAATAAGTTGGCTATATAACTTATTTGCCTTACATGTATTACTATCACATTATAAAATATAAAGCGATCGATATTCGTTTCGCTTACTAAAATAGCTTGACCAAAAAAAGTTATATAAGTCAAACATTGATGCAATTACCTTAGATACAGTTTTTCAACATATAACAAATATATAACATGAAGAAAAAAACATTTGTTTTGGTTCGATTATCCGGATAATTCGATTATCCGAAGCGAAATTTTTCTGTATCCTACGGATAATCTGGCCTGTATATATAGTTGGTTTTATTGAGTTTACATTATACACGTGCTCTTTATTTTCGTTGGGGTCACCTGCTACCTGGAACCACCCGCCGCATCGCCGTCGCTTTCACGCATTTCGTCGCACCATGCACCTACGTCCACGCGCCCCCCGCTTCAACACCAGCGCGATCGCACCACCCTTTTTCTATCACTGCTTTTCCGCGATGTTTCATCTTCCCCTTTCCTGTCGCCTTTTCTTCACAAAGATTCACGACCGTTTCCAGACTCTAACCTTCCGCTATCTTCGCTATTCACGAGAGATGTCGTACACTCCACCGTATGGTTTTCTCCCTAACGCACTAAGGCACCGATGGTTGAACTTCGCCCAGCTCGTGCCGATACACGTGTGGCTAACAAATGCACAATCGTCCACACCTATTTTCCACCTTCTTCACAAGGCTTCACTCGCTCTTCTGAGCTTTCGCGCTTTTCTCCAAGTAGGATATCCGCGCTGACACACCTGAGTTGTATTTGCTCGACACGGTGTTCTTTCCAACACGTTTCATCGTAGATCTGCTTTTCTGACACGACAGTATTTCGCACGACTTTTATTTCTGACCGTTCAAGTCGAATAGTCATTATCTTCTTCCATAGATTAGCCCGTGACCAATGCTATGGAGAGGTCTAAAGGGGAGGGTGGGGGAGAAAGGGTGGCGGTTTTTATCTGGTGCTTGCGTGGATGAAGGATCTCTCCCAACGATGGCTCTTTGTTCAGCCATATCGCTGTCTCGCCGTCGCTGTGCCACTGTCCTGCCGCCTAAGCCTATAGGATGTACAGTGGAATAAACGCTTTAGCTGGGGCCATAAGCTTGGCTGCGATCTTTAGCTTCCTTTCGAAGACGATCGCTCTATTCCCGCAAGCGTTGGGTCTTTGCCACCCTTCCTATTTGGTTTTTTTGTTGTATGAAACGATTATCCTACAGTACAGCTTCATCGCCTCAACAAGAGCGTTCAAACAGCGCACTGGAATTAGCGTCTTTTTGGGGTGATTGTAGTGTTAGTCCCTAGTCGCGTCAAACGCAAAAGCGGACTAAACGACCGATAAAGCTAACCTGTATCACACTGAAAACCGCGACCGTTGCGGTTTCCGGACATGTTCAGTTCAGGATAGTCCTACAAAAATGCCTGGACGATGGCTATTTCCCGGATAGATGGAAGATCCAGAAGCTGGTGTTGCTGCCAAAACGAGGGAAACCACCAGGAGATCCAGCATTGTATCGACCTATATGCCTGCTAGATGTCCTCGGTAAGCTCCTGGAAAGAGTCATCCTCAACACGCTGACGACCTACGCTGAAAGTGAGAACGGAGAGGCAGTTCGGATTTCGGAAAGGGATATCGACGGTGGACGCCATCCGCACAGTCACAGAGAGCGCAGAGACAGCGTCGAAGCAAAAGCGAGAGGGAAATCGCTACTGCGCCGTGGTTACGATCGACGTGAAGAACGCGTTCAACAGTTTTTGTCAGGGCACGGACGCTTCCGGAAGTATCTGCATCGTTTTGGACACGCTTCTTCACCCCTGTGTGAACGTGCATGAGACACCGCCCAGTTAACTAAGTATCGTATATAGATGATCAACGTAAATCGTAACAGTATCCAAATTGTATCGAAGTTACATAATAATACGCTGGATGTATAAGCAATATACAAATTTTATCGTAACTAGTGCGTCTTGAGAACTCATATACGAAACTCGTATACAAGCATAAAGTAAATCGAACCAGGTCCACACTACGTCGTAACTTATGCCAAAATACTATTAATTACGATTAAAATCAGCATGTGCTGTATATAGCTGCCACTTTTGTCTGTATATCCTATTTTTGCACATTTTATTCATTTAAATAGTACTGTAAATATGTTTGTGTAACTCGGTTGCAATCACAAAATAGCTATGAAAATGTTTACACGACGAGCATGTCTGGTAACGCTGTCAATAGAGTTGTTACGAGTATACTCTCAGATGAAGTGGCGAAGGGACCAACAAAGTAGCACCATTGGCTAGAACGCCGTCGGGAAACCACTAATCGGGTTTCGGGAGAAATTCCACCGCCGGGGAACTCTCCGACGGTGTAGACTAGGTCCTTCGCCGGGGACCAGTTGAGTAGTACGCCATATAGCACCGAGTTTGGGTCGTCGGGCCGCCAGTGAACCGGACGTCAGGCTTCACCGGAATTGCCGGACCGACCTTTACACCCTACCGGGTAGCTCGTGAGTAGGCTAAATCCACCGCCGGGGATTAGACCGAGTAGACCGTGTCGAACAGCTAGCAGTGGGTCGTTGGGGTGCCAGTGGACCGGAAGCTACGCTCCACCCGGAATCGCTGGATGGACCTCAGCACCTACTGGTTGGCCCGTTGAGTAGGCTAGGTCCACCGCCGGGGGCTAGACCGAGTAGACGAAGCGGCGAACAAAATGGCTCACAGAAAGGTACATCGGTGTCGGGAGCAATGTACCGCCGGGGAATTTACTGTAGGGTAGATTCGCTGGCGTGGACGATCCAACCGAATCGTGACGAAAAGGGGAGCTAATTGGTTCACAAAACAAACACCGGTATCGAGAGAAATTCCGTTGCCGGGGAACTCTTAGCCGGAGTAGGATATTATCCGAGTTGATCCTGATAAAGTTGGGAGCTAAATGGCTCAAGGGAGCGGGTATCGGTATCGGGGGAAATCCCCCCGTCGGGGAACTATCGGTCGGAGGAGGGTGAGTTCACCATTGGTGACTATCATAGTAGATCGTGATATGGTCTGGAGCTGAATGACTTACGGAAACATGAGCTAAATGGCTCAAGAAATCAGTACCTCAACGGCTCACGGGGACGAGAGCTAAACGGCGACGTAATAGATGGAGACAAGAAGCAAGAGAAGAGTCGAGAGTTAAATCAAAACTCATAGGTCGAGCCACCTTATGAACCAAGTGAGCGATTAATTATTGTGAAGGGTCTATTCCCGAAGCACGACCCAACCGCATGGCCGCCGACGCCGTACGTTGATGCAGATGTTGGAAATGCTGGTGACAATCGAGTTTCCAATGACGAGCTCCTTATTGTGGCAAAAGGGCTGAAAGCGAAGAATGCTCCCAGAGTTCAAGGCTTTCATTGGGTAAACGCTCAATTGAGGGGCAGTTCACTCCCCATTCAAAGTGAATTGAAAATACACGATTGAATAAATACACGAGTACTTCAATACACCTTAATACATTTAATACGTCGAAAACACACCACTACACTAAAAATACGTTACTGCCGGAAAAATTTTCCAATGCGCCGAAAATATGTAATACACAAAAATACGTTGTTGCCGGAAACATTTATTAATACGCCGATAACTATCCAATTCGTCAAGTAGTACACTGTGAATAAAAGGCGTACAAATATTGCCTTAATTTTATGGTGGATGAAACTAATTCAGTATATTCTATTAGTTTTTATTATAACAAGGGGTATGTTATTTAAGCTAGATTGTTTGCTTTTTTCGGAATGCGGACTCAAAGGAAACGGACTCAGAATTGGTTGAATGATTTGAGTGAGATGCGGGCAGAAATGAACTAGAATTCCTGTTGGTTTTATTTATTTATTGTCGTCAAACAAGAGTAGACCGTTTTGTTACAACGATAAAATATAGTATACACTTAAAAAATAAAATACTAATAACTAAACTAATCACTATCTGGTTTACATAGCACTACTTTAGGATGTTCTTTATAAGCGAACAGAATTTTTTTTTAATTTGCTTTTCGTCATTGTTAAGTCAACAGCTTCGCAGTGCTTGTTGTAAGTTGCCATCATCTAATTTAATGGTCCAAACTTGGCATAATTTGTACGATACTTGTTTGTTATAAATGTATTTCGGATTCGTAACTGCCGGGAAGGTATACAAAAATTAAGTTTAGATAGAAGTTCGACTGAATCAATACGACACGAAATGATATCGCTTAGAAATGAAACCATCGCATATTCTCGGCGCTCTTTTAGTGTTTGGATGTTAATGATCATACAGCGAGCTTTATAAGATGGGAGAGGAAATCGTGTCCAACCTATTTTGCGAAGTGCAAACAATAAAAATTGCCTTTGTACTGATTCCATTCTTTCTTCATGTGTGATTGAGAAAGGTGACCAAACTATGCTACAATATTCCAGTATTGACCTTACATACGAGATGTATAATGTTTTAATTGTATATGGATCATTAGAATTGTAACTAAAACGCTTTATAAATCCAAGCATGTTATTTGATCTATTGATGATTGTGTTGTAATGGTCAATGAATGTTAATTTTGAATGACTCCCAAATCTTTAACTCTTTCGCACTTTTGTACCACTTGATTTCCTAGAGTGATTGAAATGTCAGGTGTATTTCGTTTCCTGCTAAAAGTTATTGCATTACATTTTTTTACGTTTAGTTGCAGAAGGCTTTTATTACACCAGAGGTAAAACATATGTATTTCTTCCTGTAATATCTTTATGTCTTGTTCGTTACTAATTTCTAAAAAGAGCATCATGTCGTCGGCATAGATAAGAACTTTTATGTTTTTGAGAATGAATGATATGTCGTTTACGAATAAAATTAACAAAAGAGAGCCTAGATGGGAGCCTTGAGGAACTCCTGATGTGACTTGATTGGGATTCGATTTCTTCCTTTTAAATCTAACTATTTGTTGACGGTTAGTTAAATATGATTCGAGCCATTTGAGAAGACTTGGTTCAATTCCTAATTTTTCCAGTTTGAATAATAGCAAGGGTTTGTCGATACGATCAAATGCCTTGCTAAAGTCTGTGTAAAGAGCTTCAATGTAGTTTCCATTCTCCATTGCAATCAATGAGTAGTTGACGAATTCTAGTAAATTTGTATTAGTTGAACGTCCTTTGAAGAACCCATGCTGCATGTTAGTAATTCTGTTTTTGATTTGCTTGAATAGTTTTTCGTTAACGATTGCTTTAAAGAGTTTAGGCATACATGACATAATGGCAAATCCACGGTAGTTACATATGTCAGATTTTTTGCCACTTTTAAAAATGGGTCCCAGGTACGAGCTTTTCCATAAATTTGGGAAAATGCCAGATTCGAGCGACATGTTAAAAAGCCAAAACAGAGGAGCTGTGAGTTCCAACGCTAAGTTTTTCATAAATACGGGTGGAATCCCATCAGGTCCAGAACCTTTGGAGGCATCTAGTTTGTTTAGAGCCTCCATAATATCTTGCACACTGACATGATTGACGCCAATGTCTGTGGTGAATTCTGGGAAGAAATCGAAATATTCGCGATCACGATCTTCTACAGAAAATGTGGTATAGATGTCTTGAAAGAAGGAAAGAAGATTGCAGATTTGTTCCGAGTTGACACCGACATTTTCATTAAGCTTCATTTTTGAAGGGAAGTTTTCCGATTTTAAATTATTTTTAACATGATTAAAGAAATTTTTTGGGCAAGATTTTATTTGAAGTTCGGTTTTTGAGTTATACTCTTCAAATTCTATATTAATGGATAGGTTTAGTTGATCGCAAATGTTCAAATAGTTAAATAAGTTCCTTTCATTTGTGATTTTTTTTATACTTTTTGTGGGCCTTTTGTTTACGATTTTTGCCTTTCTCATATAAAGAAAGGCTATGCAATCACTGTAAAAATCGACTTTTTAACCGAGGCCCGGAGGGCCGAGTGTCATACACCGTTCGATTCAGTTCGTCGAGATCGGCAAATGTCTGTGTGTGTATGTATGTGTGTGTGTGTGTATGTGTGTGTCATTTAAACTCACACAATTTTCTCAGAGATGGCTGAACCGATTTTCGCAAACTTAGTTTCATCTGAAAGGTATAACGCTCCCATTAGCTGCTATTGAATTTTTAGTTGATCCGACTTCCGGTTCCGGAGTTACGGGTTGAAGAGTGCGGTCACACAGCAAATATCCATATAAACTGGTACCACCATTATGTTAAAATAATGTAAAACATATTAAAATTGATGTAACATTACTCTAGTTTGCGGGTCTGGATCACTAATGATCAATTAAAGCAGCTTTGACCACATTGGCCACCTATGACGGTTCATGAGGCCCCCGAGGAACCCGCCAAGTTCCTAAGCTAATATCACACCCATTCCCCAACAAATTCTCTACCGATTTCACAAACTTGATTTCAAATGAAAGATACAGTAATACCATTGACTGCTGCTGAATTTAATTCGGTTTTAACTCTTGTTTCCGGAGTTACAGGGGTGTTAGTAAGGATAAACTGGAATTTCCCATATAAATCGGTACAATCGTAATACCTCAGAGGCTAGAGGCTAAAAACTATTGACTAGATCACTGATTGCCAATCAAACATTCTTTGAATATATTGTCCACTATCGACGATTCCGGAAGTCCGGAGTTCCGGGCATATTCCACAATTAAAGTCACATCGGTTCTTCGGTGATGACTGAACCGATTTTCTCAAACCAAGTCTCAAATGGAAGGCCAAATATGCAGTTGAGTATTGCGTCGCCGCCCCTCCCCCCGCCTTGCCCTTACACCTCCCTCCTTCATCACTCCCCTCCACTTGGACCACCCTCACGCCCGCATTTCCTTCATCCACCCCGTATACCGAAGATGAAGGATTTTTGACGCATCCTCCACTCCCACTCTACTAACCCCCCATTCCCTCCCCTTTCAAACACATTCCATCAACATTTCAAAATATAATCACATGAAGATAACATTGAACTCATGCTAATTAAATATTATTCTTTTGCCTTTCTCATATAGAAAGGTTATGCAATTGCTCCAAAAACCGACTTTCTAACCGAGGCCCGGAGGGCCGAGTCTCATATAACATTCGACTCAGTTCGCCGAAATCGCAAAATTTCTGTGTGTATGTATGTGTCTATATATGTATGTATGTATGTATGTATGTATGTTTTTTTTACGATGGAGAAGACCTTTATGTCCTAGCCCAGTACACGTGCTATTGGTAGGGTCCAATCTACCACACGGGGTGCACTGGGGGCGTGTCGGACTCGAATGGTGACCAGCCATTAATACCGACTAAACTCCATTGGGCTCCGCCATCATTCCTCCCAGGAAGTACCTCTCGGTATTACTTCTGGGGATGTATGTATGTATGTATGTATGTATGTATGTATGTATGTATGTGGTATTTGTGGGCCTTTTGTTTACGATTTTTGCCTTTCTCATATAAAGAAAGGCTATGCAATCACTGTAAAAATCGACTTTTTAACCGAGGCCCGGAGGGCCGAGTGTCATACACCATTCGATTCAGTTCGTCGAGATCGGCAAATGTCTGTGTGTGTATGTATGTGTGTGTGTATGTGTGTGTCATTTAAACTCACACAATTTTCTCAGAGATGGCTGAACCGATTTTCGCAAACTTAGTTTCATCTGAAAGGTATAACGCTCCCATTAGCTGCTATTGAATTTTTAGTTGATCCGACTTCCGGTTCCGGAGTTACGGGTTGAAGAGTGCGGTCACACAGCAAATATCCATATAAACTGGTACCACCATTATGTTAAAATAATGTAAAACATATTAAAATTGATGTAACATTACTCTAGTTTGCGGGTCTGGATCACTAATGATCAATTAAAGCAGCTTTGACCACATTGGCCACCTATGACGGTTCATGAGGCCCCCGAGGAACCCGCCAAGTTCCTAAGCTAATATCACACCCATTCCCCAACAAATTCTCTACCGATTTCACAAACTTGATTTCAAATGAAAGATACAGTAATACCATTGACTGCTGCTGAATTTAATTCGGTTTTAACTCTTGTTTCCGGAGTTACAGGGGTGTTAGTAAGGATAAACTGGAATTTCCCATATAAATCGGTACAATCGTAATACCTCAGAGGCTAGAGGCTAAAAACTATTGACTAGATCACTGATTGCCAATCAAACATTCTTTGAATATATTGTCCACTATCGACGATTCCGGAAGTCCGGAGTTCCGGGCATATTCCACAATTAAAGTCACATCGGTTCTTCGGTGATGACTGAACCGATTTTCTCAAACCAAGTCTCAAATGGAAGGCCAAATATGCAGTTGAGTATTGCGTCGCCGCCCCTCCCCCCGCCTTGCCCTTACACCTCCCTCCTTCATCACTCCCCTCCACTTGGACCACCCTCACGCCCGCATTTCCTTCATCCACCCCGTATACCGAAGATGAAGGATTTCTGACGCATCCTCCACTCCCACTCTACTAACCCCCCATTCCCTCCCCTTTCAAACACATTCCATCAACATTTCAAAATATAATCACATGAAGATAACATTGAACTCATGCTAATTAAATATTATTCTTTTGCCTTTCTCATATAGAAAGGTTATGCAATTGCTCCAAAAACCGACTTTCTAACCGAGGCCCGGAGGGCCGAGTCTCATATAACATTCGACTCAGTTCGCCGAAATCGCAAAATTTCTGTGTGTATGTATGTGTCTATGTATGTATGTATGTATGTATGTATGTATGTATGTTTTTTTTACGATGGAGAAGACCTTTATGTCCTAGCCCAGTACACGTGCTATTGGTAGGGTCCAATCTACCACACGGGGTGCACTGGGGGCGTGTCGGACTCGAATGGTGACCAGCCATTAATACCGACTAAACTCCATTGGGCTCCGCCATCATTCCTCCCAGGAACTACCTCTCGGTATTACTTCTGGGGATGTATGTATGTATGTATGTATGTATGTATGTATGTATGTATGTATGTATGTATGTATGTATGTATGTATGTATGTATGTATATGCTTTTTTTTTTTTTTTTTTTTTTGAGAGCAGTAAAAAAAATTTCAGAAAAACCCTGAGTGAGGAAAAATGTACAAAAACCCCATTGTCAGGGAACGGGTTTGGGCTGCCATCACCCGACCCGCTAAAAACCACTGCTCTTGCCCAGAACCTGATTCCTCCCCGGCACTACCTTACGGCATTACTTCGGGGAAGGGTTTTTATGTGCATAGCACGCACTCTAATTCAACTACTTACTAGTTCGTTTCTTCCGTAGGGTGACAGCCCCACTCCTCTACACACCACCAATTCTCTACCATCCACACAGACTGGCAAGCTCTGCATGGCAGTCGGAAAGCTGGCTGTGAGTCGAGGCTTAGTACTCCTCCCGTACGAGTACAGTCTGAGCGGCAAACTTCTGACTGTCTATTTCACCGAGCCCTGCGGCTCGCTTGTGCCGGTTAGCACCGTATGTATGTATGTATGTATGTATGTATGTATGTATGTATGTATGTATGTATGTATGTGTGTGTATGTGCGGATTTGTTAACAAAATGTCCACATCGGTTTCTCGAAGATGGCTGAACCGATTTTTACAAACTAAGATTCAAATGAAAGGTATAATATTCCCATAGGTTGCTATTGAATTTCATTTTCAACCGACATCTTGTTCCGGATTACGAGTTGAAGAGTATGGTTACAAAACAAAATTTGTTGATTTGTCGACATCGGTTTCTCGGAATTTTCTGAACCGATTTTGACAAACTTGATTTTAAATGAAAGGTCCATCAGCTGCTGTTGAATTTTGTGTGGATCCGAGTTGTGGTTCCTGAATTACAGGGTAATACGTGCGATCACGCAGCAAATCCCGATTCTAACGAATTCTGCGATGAATGCAAAAAGGTGAATTTTTTTTTCCAAAATGTAAACACAACTGTTGAATTTGTAGATCTAGGTCACCAACAGCCATCCAAAGTCTCTTTGGCCACACTGGCCACCATCGACGGATCCGGAAGCATCCAAATTCAGAATAACGGTTATATTGGTTTCTCGAAAATGGCTAGACCGATTTGATCAACTTAGTCTCAAATGAAAGATGTTGCGTCCCCGGAAACTGATATTAAATTCCATCTCCATCCGACTTCCGGCTCCGAAGTTACGGGTTGTGGACAGGCATTGTAATTCTCTCTCACTCACGCGAAAAGAAGCTTATCCGATGTCCAACTTTTCCGAGATAAGATGAGTCGCAAATTCTCCGTCTCCACAAATAGCATGAGAATGATTTACTGGATAAAATTTATTTGACTTTTTCCTTCTCATCGGAGAAGGTGATAAAATTTTAATTTCGTGGAAATCAATAAAAACTCAAAAAATGCACTTAATTACAAAGAAAAGCGGCAAAGAAAAAAGATAGACTTGTTTTTTCGTGTTTTGGAATAACGGCAGGAGAGCAGAGAGCGAAGAAAAGATACCGTGAAAAACTCATTCACTCATTCTCCGGCTGTTTTATTTATCCGGAGAAATAACACGTTGTGTTTATCCGGAGAAGTTGTGTGAGTGCCAATAACTTTTCGTGTGAAAATGTGAGATTTTTTTTGTCGCAGTAGCAAACTATCCGGGCGCATTTACTCATATGAGCGATAAATGCAATGCCTGGTTGTGGAGCGCGATCACATAGAAAACTCCGATTCAAACCGATACCGCGATGAATGCAAAAAGGTGCTCTTATATATACTTACCAAGTGTAATAAGAATGAAAGACATTTCCATAATGTTATATTGTACGAACCAGCTATTAAATCATAGTTTGGAGAAATGAGAAAGTCACAATTGCACCGCTAGATAGAATAAAACAGGTTTTAAATTTTTAATTTGCTCGTTATACCAAATTGGATATTTTGTGTTGCCTTGTCGCCTATTTTTTTCAGTGGTACTTGTTCAACTATTATATCAAACAATTTTGTATAAAAGACGTCTACTGAATTTTCGATACTTGCTTCATTTCTAAACAACGTTTGCCAATCTATACTGCTTAGTCTTTGTTTTATGTTGTCAAAATTTGCCAATTGAAATTGAATAGCCTCTTCGTACTCGCAGTCATCGGGTCTTTTGTTATCATGTACAAATACAGAAAACTCAATTGCTGTATGAAACGCTTCATTTTTCCATAGTGGAATTAGTGATTCGGTGACACAGAAGTTTTCAAGAATGTTTGTGAATAATAAATCTAAATAACAGTTTGGTTGATTTCTAACATGATTAATTTGGTTAAGTTCTAAACTTGCAGTTTTGTCAAATATGGCCTGCAGAGTTTCGTTATCCCCAACGATTGGAAGTAGGATGCTTTCATTTTCAGTGTCTGGAAAGAAGTCAATGCTTCGTTGATTGAAGCCACCATAAATATGAACTTTTACCTCTGGGGGGAGCCTGGTTATAATGTCTTCGGCAATAAGAAAAAACTTTTCAAATATATCTTTACGGGCATTTTTAGGGGGAAGTACACAGAGGCAAATATATGTGTTTCACCGGCCAGATGGGTTTTAACCCACACATTCTCAAATTCTTTAAATTTCCTTGTAGTAATGATTTCTGCGTTAAATTTTGATGTAATTGCTATTAAAACTCCCCCTCCCGACTTCTTTTCAGACATATGAATGTCTCGGTCAGTTCTAAACACATTATAGCTGTTTCCGAAAACTTCTTCACTTCTAACACTTTCGTCCCAACTAGTTTCTGTAGCCAAAATAATTGTATAGGAGCTACTTAAAATTTTCTTTTGAATTTCATTAATTTTCGATGCACTTTTAATTCTATTAAAATTTTGCCAGTAAATTAAAATTTCTACTGACGACTCTACTTGAGGCGTCGAGATTATCTCTTTTTGTTGTCGTTCAAATGGCGTCGAATCTTAGCAAACTGCGATGTCCTGCGGTTTACTTCTTCTAGTTTGAATGTTGTCGAAAACACGAATGTTACACAAACCTGTTGACGAGCGCTCCGATGTTGGGTGCATTTGCAGCGTCGACCGTGGTAAATCTTCCTCTGGATAGGGATTCAATGTCGGTCCTCTTTGAAACTGAATTGTTGGCCTATAGATCGTGGGGGGTCCTGAGAAATGATCCTTTGCAGCCGCAAGCAGCACTCTATCCGGTGGCAGGAAACTATTGTTGTAGTGACTACTCGTATGGTTTTTGTTATAGTGGGTGCTGCCGGCCCTAAATGTGATGCTTCGATTGGTATTACTCGTATGGTTACTATTAACTGGCTGTCGTGAGTGGCGCGCCGCTGCGAGTTTTTTTTTTTTTTTTCATAAAACGTTTATTTGACACGGCATTTGCAAAAGCTTTTTTACGCCGGGGTTTTTTTTACATAACATGTTACAAAGGTTCTTAAGACTATCACGTTATAAAAAAAAATCACTTTCTAATGCTAACACTGAGGATAATCATCATTTTGAATGTTTTTAATTATACTCTATTTTCTTGAATTTCATTGTAAATATAGTGTTTCTGTAATCTTTGTTTATTTTTTTTCTTTATTTATATCGTTTTATCTAACTTAACTAACTGCGAAGAAATCTAAATTGTTTGTGGGTAGCAAGGGGAAAAAAACTAGAAACATTGTGGGGATAATTATATTTGAACATTTATTGTTTTCAGGAAATGATAAATATGGCTCATGTATGTAAGATCTCGTAAAGCGAGGATATCACGAACAGGTACATAGGGTGGTTTTCTTCTGGCTCGTAAGGAGTCTATTAATTGGGATCTGGCTTCACGATATTCAGTGCAAGACCAAACAACATGTTCAATGTCTTCGTAACCCTCTCCGCAAGCACATTGATTATCTTCTGCGATCCCAATACGGCGGAGATGCGCATTCAACGTATAATGGTTGGACATGAGTCTAGACATCACACGAATGAAGTTTCGACTTACATCCAACCCTTTGAACCATGCCTTCGATGATACTTTAGGGATAATTGAGTGCAACCACCGTCCCAGATCTCCATTGTCCCATGATGTTTGCCAACTAGTAAGCGTCCTCTGACGAGAAGCGCTATAAAATTCATTGAAGGCAATAGGTCTTTCATAGATGTCACCGTCCAGCGCCCCTATTTTGGCTAAATTATCCGCTCTCTCATTACCCGGTATGGAGCAATGAGCGGGAATCCACACTAAGGTAATTTGATAAGATTTATTTGTTAACTTAGTTAAGTATTCTCGTATCTTCTTCAAAAAGAACGGAGCGTGATTATCAAGCTTTAATGAGCGTAGTGCCTTAATTGTGCTGAGGCTATCTGTGAGGATGAAATAATGGCTCGGAGGTAAAGTATCAATGATTTCCAGACTATAGTGAACTGCTGCTAGTTCGGCTGTATAAACGGAGGCAGGTTCTGCAAGCTTGAAAGAGATCGAGGTGTTATTGTTGAAAATACCGAAGCCAGTGGCCTCATTGATTCGTGACCCATCAGTGTAGAACATTTTATGGCAGTCAATGTGTTGGTATTTACTTATGAATATTTTAGGGATCTCCAGAGAGCGCTGGTGATCCGGGATTCCACGAATTTCCTCTTGCATGGACGTGTCGAAAAATAAAGTGGAATCGGGAGTATCTAGTATATTAACACATGTCAGAACATAACTAGAGGGCGTTATTTCTTGTGACATGTGATTGAAGTACACTGTCATGAATCTGGTTTGGGATTGAAGCTCGACAAGTCTTTCGAAATTTTCAATTACAAGTGGATTCATAACCTCACATCGTATAAGTAAACGAGAGGAGAGATCCCAGAATCGATCTTTTAAGGGAAGAACTCCCGCTAGAACTTCAAGACTCATCGTATGTGTCGATTGCATGGAACCTAAGGCGATTCGTAAACAACGATACTGTATTCGTTCCAATTTAATAATGTGAGTGTTTGCAGCTGAACGGAAACAGAAGCACCCATATTCCATTACTGAAAGTATCGTTGTTTGATACAATCTTATCACGTCACTTGGATGAGCACCCCACCAAGATCCGGTTATTGTTCGGAGAAAATTTATCCTTTGTTGGCACTTCTTTATCAGATACCTAATGTGGCCTCCCCATGTACCTTTAGAATCGAACCAAATTCCGAGATATTTAAAGGTCATGACTTGGGCTATCGTTCTACCAACCAACTGAAGCTGAAGCTGAGCTGGATCACGCTTCCTTGAAAAAACAACCAACTCTGTTTTCTCCGTAGAGAAATCGATGCCTAACTTCAAAGCCCAACTTGATAAATTATCCAAACTATCTTGCAGTGGTTGTTGTAAATTTGTGGCTTTTGGTCCTGTAACAGAAACCACGCCATCATCTGCAAGTTGCCTTAGAGTGCATGGGCTGACAATACAATTATCAGTGTCATTCACGTAAAAATTGTAGAGAAGGGGGCTTAAACAAGAACCTTGTGGGAGGCCCATGTAACTTATTCTGAATGTTGCCAAATCGCCATATGAAAAATGCATGTGCTTTTCTGACAATAAGTTGTATAAATAATTATTTAATATTGGTGAAAGACCACATTGATGTAGTTTCTCTGAGAGAACATCAATGGAAACAGAGTCGAATGCTCCTTTTATGTCTAAGAACACAGACGCCATTTGTTCTTTTTTTGCGTAAGCTAGTTGGAATTCTGACGAAAGTAGCGCCAGACAATCATTCGTTCCCTTTCCCCTCCGAAAACCAAACTGGGTATCTGATAGCAAGCCGTTCGCCTCAACCCAATTGTCGAGACGACGTAGGATAATTTTTTCCAACAATTTCCTGATGCAGGATAGCATTGCAATCGGTCGATACGAGTTATGGTCGGAGGCTGGTTTTCCCGGTTTTGGAATGGCGATAACTCTCACTTGTCTCCAGTCGTGCGGGACTATGTTCTGCTCAAGAAGCTTATTGAATAAATTCAACAAGCGACTTTTTGCTAGGTCAGGCAGATTCTTCACCAAGTTGAATTTAATTCTGTCTGGACCCGGAGCATTATTGTTGCATGAGAGGAGTGCAATTGAAAATACCATCATTGTCAAAGGCGAATCTATGGAATCGTTACTTGTGGGAGCATCGCGAATGATTTTCTGCGCAGGAGCAGAATCTGGACAAACTTTCTTGGCAAAATTAAATATCCAGCGATTCGAAAAATCTTCGCTTTCATTAGTTACGTTTCGATTCCTCATTCTTCTGGCTGTGTTCCAAAGAGTACTCATTGATGTTTCTCTTGACAAGCCATCAACGAAACGTCTCCAATAACTAGACTTTTTGGCACGACGGAGACTGTCAAATTTGTTTTGTAAAATCGAATAATTTTCAAAGTTTGTACGTGTACACCCTTTCCGTTTCATAATTTCTTTGTAAGCAACTTGTTTAGCTTCATATGCATCCGAGCACTCTTTGTCCCACCAGGGATTAGGAGGCCGGCTGTTCATTATCATGCCAGGATTGCATTTCGTTTGGGTTTGTTCTGCTGCTTCAATAATCAAACCCGCTAGAAATTCATATTCTTCGGTAGGTGGTAGCTCTTCCGTCGAAACAAGAGAAGTGGAAATTAAAGATTGGTATTTTTTCCAATCAATATTTCGTGTCAAGTCATAAGGGACATTGATTGAATTCGTGAGGCCTAATTCACTGTTAATTGAAATAACAACTGGCAAATGATCGCTACCGTGAGGATCAGGTACAACCTTCCACGTGCAATCTAACCGAAGTGATGTCGAGCATAGAGATAGATCTAATGCACTTGGTCGTGCGGGTGGTCTGGGAATGCGTGTTGCTTCGCCTGTATTTAAAACTGTCATATTGAGCTCGTCACAAACATTGTATATCAAAGAGGATCGATTATCATTGAAGAGGGAACCCCACAATACTCCGTGCGAGTTGAAGTCTCCCAGTATCAACCGCGGAGCAGCCATGGATTCCACTACCTCAAAAATCTGACGTTGTCCAATTTGAGCTTTGGGAGGTATATATATAGAAGCGATAGACATGTCTTTGCCTTTAATATTCGTTTGGACAGCTACAGCCTCAATGCCCGCAAACAAGGGGATGTTAATTCTATAGAAAGGATAGCACTTTTTAATTCCTAGAAGCACTCCTCCATATGGGGTGTCTCGGTCTAGGCGAATAATGTTGAAATCATTCAAGTTGAAATTAATGTTTGAGGTAAGCCATGTTTCACATAAAGCAAAAGCATCGCATTTCAAATTATGCAGCAAAATTTTTAAGGGGTCAATTTTAGGTATGATACTTCTGCAATTCCACTGTAAAACAGTGATGGAATCTTTCATTGGAGGAGGTGAATTACCCATTGAAAGATACAATCGCTGCAAGGATGGGCCATTGAGCAATCAGCTGCTCTAAAAATGTTCTAATTGTTGGGAGGAACGCTGAAAGTATACTTTTTAGTGGTTCAGAAATATTGAATGCTTTGAAAATCCAATCAACAATTTCAGAAAATTTCAATAAACCTATCCCCGGTTGAGGCTCGGAGGAAGTTGAAGTTTTATTATTTCCAGTAATGGTGTTCTGTTTGGATTGTACATTACCAAAACCGGGAGGGACTGGCTTCGGTATTGCATCGGAATTCTTTAGCTTTGGCCGCAATTTATTTGTTGGAGGAGAAATTTTAAGGCCCTTGCTTGGCAGTTTGGGAAAAGAGGATTGTTTTCTTTTCCTGGATCCTCTAGGTAAAACAAATGATGTACCTTCGGACGCTTCGTCAGAGTCAGACTCTTTCGACAATAGAATAGCGTATCTGTTTTCTGGGACCGTGGGTTCAGGAGTAGCATTTTTCAGTATTTCTGCATAAGAGCGCTTAGATCTCTCCTTCAAGGATCGTTTAATTTTCTCCTCCCGCAATTTATATATGGGACATGCAAGGAGCTCGTGTGAAGTTTCTCCGCAATGTAAACATTTTTCTAAGTTTTTATTGCATGTATCCTCTTGATGAGGCCCCCCACATTTGCCACACCGTATCTTATTGGAACAGTAAGTGGCTGTGTGGCCAAGCTGTTTACAATTGAGGCAATTCATCACACGAGGGATGAAAAGGCGAACGGGGAGACGAATTTTATTAATGAGAACATGGCTAGGCAAAGCAGACCCAGCGAAAGTTACACGAAATGAATAGGATGGTCGGTAAACTTTTTTCTCTTCTTCAATTGATACTGAGTACAATTGCTTAACATCGAGTATGATTACTTTATTAAGCAGGGTGTTCTTGAAACAACCAACACCATGCTTAAGTATATCCTCGGCAGTGAGGCTGGGTTCGGAGATGACTCCATCGCATTCTATATCGCGCGAAAGTATATAAACTTTATATTCACGCGTGAAGAGTTCGCAGGCTACTATCTCGTTAGCTTGTCTAATGTTATCAATGCTAACTCGAAGTTTATCTTTATTTACTTTCACGATCTCTGTTACAGCAGAAAATCGTGAAGTCAGATCCCGTGCAATTTGCACAAGGTTTAATGGCTTTCCTTTCCGCCTGAAGAAAACCTGCCAAGGTCCAGAAGACCCTTGGGGGTATAATTTTATTCTAAGGGGAGTTGAGGGAGGGGGATCAGAAGAATTTTGCTCTTGTGAAATGGAGGATTCCATCTCACTATCCTCCATCTCGCCTACCATACACAGTAAGTAAATTAAATACTAACACTAGCAAAATTATATTAAAATCTACCTGTCCTTCGAAGAGTTGCAGATTCTCGCTGTCTCCCTCTGTCACGCTCGGGTTGAACACAGCGCAACCACCACTACCAAGATGGAGCCGCTGTTTACCTGTGGGTCCAGGGGTATTTCCTTACTATGCAGCGTGGCTAGGTACACAAATACACAAAAGCCCGTTTCTGCACTAGCACAGATGAATAAGTGATGATGAAGCGAGACGCTTCACCAACAAGATGCAGCTCTGTCTCATTTAGCGCCGACTGTATGCAGCGTAACCACTACCACCACCAAGGTGGGGCCGCCGCTTACCTGTGGGTCCAGAGGTATTCCCCTGCTACGCAGCGTGGCTAGGTACACAAATACACAAAAGCCCGTTTCTGCACTAGCACAGATGAATAAGTGATGATGAAGCGAGACGCTTCACCAACAAGATGCAGCTCTGTCTCATTTAGCGCCGACTGTATGCAGCGTAACCACTACCACCACCAAGGTGGGGCCGCCGCTTACCTGTGGGTCCAGAGGTATTCCCCTGCTACGCAGCGTGGCTAGGTACACAAATACTCAAAACCCCGTATCTGCACTAATACGGATGAATGAATGATGATGAAGCGAGCCGCTTCACCAACCAGATGCAGCTCTGTCTCACTCCGTCGCAAGCGCCGGTTGTAAGCAGCGCAACCACTACTACCACCAAGGTAGGGCGCCGCTTACCTGAGACTTCGTTGCCTTCGCACCAACACTCGCTTATCGCGTGGTACCACCACCAAACGACCGCTCTCGCAGCCAACAATCCTGCCTGTCTCCGCACCAACACGGCATCAAATACTGACACGGTACACAAACTTCTAGCCTATTCACGGCTTGCACAGCCTTGGTTGCTACAACCAATCAGCAAACACAACCTTTCAAGGCGAAGGCTAAAACTGTTGCCGCTGCGAGTTGCTCTTGATCAGGTCGAAGAAAATTTGTAGTGCTTTTGTTTTTTTCATTAACGTTATTATTATTATTTCGCCTCGATCATTTTTTACGTCTTCTAGCCTTTTCGACCTGTTTTCGCTGGTTCAGGTTTCTTAATTTGCGTACATCGTAATCGCTCCAGTCTGCTTTCCCTACCTTCCTTGTACCCAAAAAGCGCCAACCTGAGTTATCGATATTTTTGTCGTTATTTAATTCGGCTTCCAAACTGGGGCATGAATCAAGCGATGATGTAGCGTTTTGACTTACCGTTATGTTTGATGAAAGCGCTTAAGTTCGTCAGGGATATCAATAGCGCAATAGCAATTTCAATGGCAATAACACTTCCAGTCAAACTGCTGTTTTTGTTTATTGCTATCAATTCCTGTTTTATTGTTGTAAGCAAAATTTCTAGGCCATCGATCGCTTCGTGAACTATGTTAGGCTTCTCCAGTTGAAACGCGAGCCTGTGCATTACTTCCGTATTGGCTTGCAGTTGTGATTCCAGAAGTTGTTGTTGTTCAATAAGCCCTTTGAACTCAATCTTGGCCTGCATCAATTCAAATTTTACTGGGAGGTACAAGCCTATAATCTATGAAACCTAAATATTACAAACATCCCATACATTTAAAAATACTATGAAAATTTTTAGCAGCATGAATCAGAAATTTTTGAACAGAATTTGCTCGTATAAATTCCATAAATAATGGGCTTGTAGTATAATTGCAGTGTATATTCTGTTCAGTGTATTTCGTATTGTATATATTGTTCGCTTAAGTAATATTGTTTCAGAGTGTATTCTTATCCGTTCTGTTTGTTCTGTATTAAGCGTGCATCGAAAACAGCCACACCATACCTATTTGAACTTTACAACTTCAACTAATCTTCCTGTCAACATCTACAAAAACAGCACGTAATAAAAAGTTCTATTAAAACCGCTTGTGTGATTTTTTCCGGAAGATCTCTTACATCATTAGAAGTGGGATCAGAGAACCCGAAAGCTTGCAATAATGAGCCGTATGACCGTATGATTTGGAGGAGTGGCTGCGAGAAAACCACATAGACTTTCCGGAATCGGCGACGGTACGACACTTGCGATTGCTGTGTGAAAGTAACAGTGGAGCGCTGGGCGCAGCACCAATCGACGACATAACCCAAGCACTGTTCGGCGAACAAGAAGAACAGTTGGATACAGAGTTACGGATGTTACAGAAACGTAAATTGATTGTAGATTTGCGACGTGAGGTAGAGGACAGCGAGAGACAGGGAAAACCTCCAACAATTGAAGACGTTATAAGCTTTTCGGGAAGTGATTCATGCGACGCAAATAGGTGGATCGGTGATTTTGAGTCTGTATGCGACTCGTTGGGTGGTGACGAAAATTTTAAATTTAAATGTGTTAGACGATTAATGGAACCAGGAACGAATGCGGAATGGTTCCTTCGAGTCGATAAATCTGCAGACTAATACGAATTCCGATCCAGCTTCTTGGACAGTTTTGATCACACAGTGTTGCCGAGATAATTGACATATTACGGAAAACTACTTTCGACGCCTCTAAGATTTCCATCGCTGCATACATATTAAAGATGCAAAGATCGCCTCCAGAGTAGATATCGAGGAAGACCAAATTGTGCAACTCATCATCGATGGGTTTCAAGACAGCTTGGCAAATGTAGCTGTGCTATATCCGGCAAAGGACTTGGTAACTCTGAAGCGACTTTTGTACCGGTACGCACAATTGGGGGAAATATACCCTACTCAGTTGCTGCTAGTACGACAGAAGGCGAAGCTGATGACAACAAAAGAAACCTTGCCTCAATGCTGTAATTGTTCCGGAATTGGCCACTTGTCCGCAGCGTGTAAAGAACCACGTCGAGCAAAGGGATTGTGTTTCCACTGCGGCTCGACTCAATATCAGCTCAAAAATTGTTTGAAGCAAACCCCACGTAATAGCTTTGACGGACGAATTTCGTCGAGAAGAGCGCTCTTCCATTGATGTAACAGGAGCGACATTGTCTGAGTTGAATGTTGTAAGTATTGCTTTCTCAATTCGCGACCATAAACACTTATGTAATACCAGACCCTGTTCACTTTGACAAAATTTAGTCTTCAGTTCAGTAACGCCATCGAACGAGTTCACATAAAGGGCGAACACGAAATTATTGCGACACCGAAAATGTCATGCCAATTTTCTTATAATGTTTAAAATCAATCCAAAATTTTAGGGTAGTTTTATACATATATTTACTTCAAAAATCAAAAGAAAAGTTAATCGATGGAGCCTTGAGTGTAAAATTGAACGCATTTTCGCTTGATGCCCTCCATCAAAGTCTTTACATTGTTATCCGGTACCAGTTTCTTAGTTTTTTTCCATTTTCTTAACATGTCCTTCTCGTCTTTGACTGTCTTCTTGCTCTTCCGAAGTTCCCGCTTCATCATTACCCAGTACTGCTCCACCGGGCGCAGCTCCGGACAGTTTGGCGGATTCATGTCCTTTGGAACAAAATGGACAGAATTGGCCTCATACCACTCCAGGACACTTTTAGAATAGTGGCATGATGCCAAATCTGCCCTATAGTAGCTCATATTGCCTAAATTGACTTTAGTATTTTTTTATGATTTTTTTAAATATTATCCCATGTGCCGGTAATGTAGGACCACTGAAGGAAAAAATTATTTTCTCAAAAACCTCACTACTAGAGCAACGTAAAATAGCAATTCTAGTAGCCAAATGGGTTTTCTAAAATACCTATAGTAGCTCATATTGCCTAAATTGACTTTAGTATTTTTTATGATTTTTTTTAAATGTTCTCCCATATACCGGGAATGTAGGACCACTGAAGGAAAAAATTATTTTCTCAAAAGCCTCAACTACTAGAGCAACGTAAAATAACAATTCTAGTAGCCAAATTGGTCCTCTAAAATACCTATAGTAGCTCATATTGCCTAAATTGACTTTAGTATTTTTTATGATTTTTTTAAAATATTCTCTTATGTGCCGGTAATGTAGGAGCACTGAAGGAAAAATTTTTTTTTCTCAAAAGCCTCAACTACTAGAGCAACGTAAAATAGCAATTCTAGTAGCCAAATGGGTCCTCTAAAATACCTATAGTAACTCATATTGCCTAAATTGACTTTAGTATTTTTATTATTTTTTAAAAATATTCTCCCATGTGCCGGTAATGAAGGACCACTGAAGGAAAAAATTATTTTCTCAAAAGCCTCAACTACTAGAGCAACGTAAAATAGCAATTCTAGTAGCCAAATTGGTCCTCTAAAATACCTATAGTAGCTCATATTGCCTAAATTGACTTTAGTATTTTTTATGATTTTTTTAAAATATTCTCCCATGTGCCGGTAATGTGGGACCACTGAAGGAAAATTTTTTTTTCTCAAAATCCTCAACTATTAGAGCAACGTAAAATAGCAATTCTAGTAGCCAAATTGGTCCTCTAAAATACCTAGAGTAGCTCATATTGCCTTAATTGACTTTAGTATTTTTTATGACTTTTTTAAATATTCTCCCATGTGCCGGTAATGTAGAAGCACTGAAGGAAGAAATTATTTTCTCAAAAGCCTCAACTACTAGAGCAACGTAAAATAGCAATTCTAGTAACCAAATGTGTCCTCTAAAATACCTATAGTAGCTCATATTGCCTAAATTGACTTTAGTATTTTTTATGATTTTTTTTAAATGTTCTCCCATATACCGGTAATGTAGGACCACTGAAGGAAAATTTTTTTTTCTCAAGAGCCTCAACTACTAGAGCAACGTAAAATAGCAATTCTAGTAGCCAAATGGGTCCTCTAAATACCTATAGTAGCTCATATTGCCTAAATTGACTTTAGTATTTTTTATGATTTTTTTAAATGTTCTCCCATATACCGGTAATGTAGGAGCACTGAAGGAAAAAAATATTTTCTCAAAAGCCTCATCTACTAGAGCAACGTAAAATAGCAATTATAGTAGCCAAATGGGTCCTCTAAAATACCTATAGTAGCTCATATTGCCTGAATTGACTTTAGTATCTTTTATGATTTTTTTAAATGTTCTCCCATATACCGGTAATGTAGGACCACTGAAGGAAAAAAATTTTTTCTCAAAAGCCTCAACTACTAGAGCAACGTAAAATAGCAATTCTAGTAGCCAAATGGGTCCTCTAAATACCTATAGTAGCTCATATTGCCTAAATTGACTTTAGTATTTTTTATGATTTTTTTAAATGTTCTCCCATATACCGGTAATGTAGGAGCACTGAAGGAAAAAAATATTTTCTCAAAAGCCTCATCTACTAGAGCAACGTAAAATAGCAATTATAGTAGCCAAATGGGTCCTCTAAAATACCTATAGTAGCTCATATTGCCTGAATTGACTTTAGTATCTTTTATGATTTTTTTAAGTGTTCTCCCATATACCGGTAATGTAGGACCACTGAAGGAAAAAGTTATTTTCTCAAAAGCTTCAACTACTAGAGCAACGTAAAATAGCAATTCTAGTAGCCAATAGGGTCCTCTAAAATACCTATAGTAGCTCATATTGCCTAAATTGGCTTTAGTATTTTTTTATGATTTTTTTAAATGTTCTCCCATATACCGGTAATGTAGGACCACTGAAGGAAAAAAAATATTTTCTCAAAAACCTTGACTACTAGAGCAATGTAAAATAGCAATTCTAGTAGCCAAATTGGTCCTCTAAAATACCTATAGTAGCTCATATTGCCTAAATTGAAATTAGTATTTTTTATGATTTTTGCCTTTCTCATATAGAAAGGTTATGCATTCACTCTGAAAAACGTCAATCTAATCCCGGCCCGGAGGGCCGAGTGTCATATCCCATTCGACTCAGTTCGTCGAGATCGGAAAAAGTCTGTATGTGTGTGTGTATGTATGTATGTGTGTGTATGTGTGTGTGTATGTGTGTGTGTATGTATGTGCGTATGTGTTGAATAATGTCACTCATTTTTCTCAGAGATGGCTGGACCGATTTGCCCAAACTTAGTCTCAAATGAAAGGTGCAACCTTCCCATCGGCTGCTATTGAATTTTGGATCGATCGGAATTCTGGTTCCGGAATTACGGGTTTCAGAGTGCGGCCACACAGAAATTTCTCATATAAACTATAGGAAAACTTAAAAATAGAATTTTTATTTTTGATGCTAAATGTGTTCAAGGTGCATGAAACGTCGAGATTTGATGCAAACTCGAAAAAAAAATTGACGACGATTCACTTTTTTGGATTTTGGCACATTTTTGCCTTTCTAATATAGAAAGGTTATGCAATCACTTTGAAAACCGTCAACCTAATCCCGGCCCGGAGGGCCGAGTGTCATATCCCATTCGACTCAGTTCGTCGAGATCGGAAAAAGTCTGTATGTGTGTGTGTATGTGTGTGTGTATGTATGTGCGTATGTGTCAAATAATTTCACTCATTTTTCTCAGAGATGGCTGGACCGATTTGCCCAAACTTAGTCTCAAATGAAAGGTGCAACCTTCCCATCGGCTGCTATTGAATTTTGGATCGATCGGAATTCTGGTTCCAGAATTACGGGTTTCAGAGTGCGGCCACACAGAAACTTCTCATATAAACTATAGGAAAAATTAAAAATAGAATTTTTATTTTTGATGCTAAATGTGTTCAAGGTGCATGAAACGTCGAGATTTGATGCAAACTCGAAAAAAAATGTGAGGAAGATTCACTTTTTTGGATTTTGGCACATTTTTGCCTTTCTCATATAGAAAGGTTATGCAATCACTCTGAAAAACGTCAACCTAATCCCGGCCAAATTTTTTTTCGACTCGCATAAGGTTTCTGGATTTTAACAGGGGCGTAGTTGATGGTTTACGTAGAGAGGTTACACCCCCCCCCCCCTCTACTGTTCACTCCCCTCCTTTAAAAATCTCCTTAAATCATCCCTCAGACCACCACCCCATCCAGCCCTCATACCCCTCCCTTTCAACCCCATCATCTTTAAACCACCACTATATCACAAAGCATACCAATTTAAGCTGGGGAGTCGTTCGTGCATGGGACTTTCGTCCTCCTCACATACCCACCCCCGCATGACAAAATGAGTTAGCAAGCAGATAACATTGATCTAATTCTGATTAGGCTAATGGAGTATGATATTTTTTGTTTCAAGTGTTTCACCGTCGACACGTAGCTCATCAAGTTCGTGGCTGGCATGCCATTGTGTATAAGTGCAAAGTGTACTAAGAATGTAATGGACATTTCCACAAGTATGTTGAACATAAAAAGCCTCCGTGCCATAGTTTAGAGAAATGAGAAAGGCACAATTGCACCGCTAGGTGGATTAAAACAGGTTTTTTTAAATGTTCTCCCATATACCGGTAATGTAGGAGCACTGAAGGAAAAAAATATTTTCTCAAAAGCCTGAAACGAGCAGATCGATGCAGAATCTGCCGTTTCAAATATGTAGCGTTAGCAGTGTTTGCGCCTTAGCTAAAGGCAATATTAAAAGTGCTCGAATCATTTATCTAGTTCATGGGTGGTGGGTATTGAGGAGGAAAGTGGGTGAAACCGAGGTGAACAGGAAACCTAGTACAGAAAATAAATAATAAGGGAAAACTGTGATATGGAAAATAAAAATCAAGAGAGAACCGGAAACCCTTGAACGATAGAAGAAAGAAGAATTAGTTAAAAGGATAAGTTTCTTGGTCGGTCAGGAGAATCAACTCGATCTTTCCCTTTTGGACCGCCGAGTAGAAAAGTTTTATTAACAGTGCAGTGAGAAGAATCATAGTAGAATTGAAGTACGTGTAAAGTTGAAAGTTAAAATTGGTTGAAAGTTAAAATTGGTTTGATTTCAAATTAAAATAAAATTAAAATGCTTTACAACAAATCGTGAGTCATGCAGCGAAATATAATTTAAAAACCTGTTTTAATCCACCTATAGGTGCAATTGTGCCTTTCTCATTTCTCCAAACTATGATTTAATAACTGGTTCGTACAATATAACATTATGGAAATGTCTTTCATTCTTATTACACTTGGTAAGTATATATAAGAGCACCTTTTTGCATTCATCGAGGTATCGGTTTGAATCGGAGTTTTCTATGTGATCGCACTCCACAACCCGTAACTCCGGAGCTGGAAGTCGGATGGAGATGGAATTTAATATCAGTTTCCGGGGACGCAACACCTTTCATTTGAGACTAATCAAACTTGATCAAATCGTTCTAGCCATTTTCGAAAAACCAATATAACCGTTATTCTGAATTTGGATGCTTCCGGATCCGTCGATGGTGGCCAGTGTGGCCAAAGAGACTTTGAATGACTGTTGGTGACCTAGATCTACAAATTCAACAGTTGTGTTTATATTTTGGAAAAAAAATCACCTCACCAATTCATCGCAGAATTCGTTAGAATCGGGATTTGCTGCGTGATCGTACGTATCACCCTGTAATTCAGGAACCAGAACTCGGATCCACACAAAATTCAACAGCAGCTGATGGACCTTTTATTTAAAATCAAGTTTGTCAAAATCGGTTCAGAAAATTCCGAGAAACCGATGTGGACAAATCAACAAATTTTGTTTTGTAACCATACTCTTCAACTCGTAATCCGGAACAAGATTTCGGTTGAAAATGAAATTCAATAGCAACCTATGGGAATATTATACCTTTCATTTGAATGTTAGTTTGTAAAAATCGGTTCAGCCATCTCCAAGAAACCGATGTGGACATTTTGTTAACAAATCCGCACATACACACATACATACATACATACATACATACATACATACATACATGCATACATACATACATACATACATACATACATACATACATACATACATACATACATACATACATACAAGCGAAAAGGGGAGCAGAAGAGGAAATCAGAACCCTCGGCTCGTCAGAAGGCGCCTAAGGGAGAAGCCGTGCTCGTCAAAGCAAATGACGAGACTACGTACGCAGCACTGCTCAAAAAGGTCAGAGAGGACCCGGAGCTGAAAGATTTGGGGGAAAACGTGTTAAGAGTCAGGCGTACCCAAAAAAATGAGATGCTCCTCGAGCTTAAGAAGAATACTACGACTAGTAGCTCTGCCTTGCAGGAGACTATAACTAAATCAATGGGTGGAAAGGCAGAAGTTAAAGCCTTAAGCCCGGAGATGGTAATCGTGTGCAAAGACCTCTTCGAAATAACGACGGAAGACGAGCTGAGAGGTGCTATGAAGCAGCAGTGCAAACTGGGCGAGGTGCACATGACGATCCGGTTAAGGAAGGGATACGGAGGAACGCAGATAGCGATGATACGTTTACCGGTAACCGCTGCAGACAAGGCACTGGAGGTAGGTAAGGTTACAGTTGGATGGTCGAGATGCCTACTGAGAGCCGCCCCACGGGTAAACAAACAAGCAGAGAAATGCTTCAAATGTTTAGGCTTTGGACATTTAGCAGGGGCTTGCAAAGGCCCGGACAGATCCGGGATGTGCTGGAAATGCGGAGAGACGGGCCATCTTGCGAGAGACTGCACGCAGAGGCCGAAGTGCTTGCTTTGCACCCAGCGGAAGGAAACGACCATCAGACGGGTGGCTTTAAATGCCCAGCGTACAAGAAGGCGACTGCAGGCGATGGAGATGACCCAGATAATCCTGAATCACTGTGATACCGCACAGCAACTGTTGTGGCAGTCTACGACAGAAACTATGTGCGATGTCGCTTTGATCGCAGAGCCTTATCAAGTCCCCCCTAATAACGGTAACTGGGTGGCGGATAGATCAGGAACCGCAGCGATACAAGTAATGGGAAGATTCCCAATCCAAGAAGTGGTAGAACGTTCCTATGAGGGTTTCGTGATAGCCAAAATCAACGGCATCTTCGTATGTAGCTGTTACGCTCCCCCAAGGTGGACAGTAGAGCAGTTCAGCCTAATGCTGAAGCAGTTAACCGAGCAGTTGATCGATCGGAAGCCGGTAGTCATTGGTGGTAACTTCAACGCCTGGGCTGTGGAATGGGGCAGTAGAGTAACCAACACAAGAGGGTGTATCCTGCAGGAAGCTCTAGCGAAGTTAGACGTACGATTGTGCAATGAAGGCTCTGTTAGTACATTTCGGAGAGACGGGAGGGAGTCCATCATAGACGTCACATTCTGTAGTCCCTCATTGACGGCGAACATGGATTGGAGAGTATGCGAAACGTATACGCATAGTGACCACCAGGAGATTTGCTACCGTATCGGCCAACGGAACCCCGCGGCAGTACAGAGAAGGGTGACCGGCGAACGAAAGTGGAAGACGAAAGCCTTCAACAAAGACCTCTTTGTTGAGGCACTTCGGCCGAACGGCGGGATCGAGAACGTGGATGCGGCTGACCTAACAAGAAGGATTGTGGCGGCTTGTGACGCCACAATGCCGCGAAAACTGGAACCACGCAACAAACGGCGTCCAGCTTACTGGTGGAACGAGACGCTTAGTACGTTACGCGCTGCTTGTCTCAGAGCCAGAAGGCGGGCCCAAAGAGCAAGGTCGGAACCAGATAGAGAAGAGCATAAGGCATCGTTTCGGGAAGCTAGGGCCGCTCTAAAACGGGAGATCAGACTTAGCAAGTCAGAGTGCCACAAGGAGCTATGCCGAGAAGTAGACGCCAATCCCTGGGGTGACGCATACCGAGTCGTGATGGCGAAAATGAAGGGTCCGACGACGCCAGCCGAAATGTGTCCGAGCAAGCTGAAGATAATCGTCGAGGGTCTTTTCCCGAAGCACGACCCAACTATATGGCCACCGTCACCGCACGGCGAGGAAGAAGGAACAAACATGGATCGGCAAGTGACTAACGACGAGCTAGTAGAAGCATCGAAGCGCCTAAAACCAAAGAAAGCCCCTGGTCCGGATGGAATACCAAACGTGGTACTGAAAGCTGCGATCCTGGCATATCCGGACATGTTCAGGATAGTGATGCAGAAGTGCCTAAATGAAGGCAACTTCCCCGAAATGTGGAAGGTCCAGAAGCTGGTGTTGCTGCCGAAGCCAGGGAAGCCACCTGGCGACCCGACCTCGTACAGACCCATATGCCTGCTGGATACACTCGGAAAACTCCTGGAAAGGATCATTCTTAACAGGTTGACGAAATTCACGGAAGGTGAGCGCGGACTGTCCAAGATGCAGTTTGGTTTCCGCAAAGGAGCATCGACAGTGGATGCAATTCGGATAGTGCTCGAGAGTGCCGAGAAGTCATCTAAACAGAAGCGAAGAGGAGATCGATACTGCGCTGTGGTCACGATAGATGTGAAGAACGCGTTCAACAGTGCCAGCTGGGAAGCCATCGCTGCAGCGCTGCATAGAATGAGGGTTCCCGACTATCTGTGCCAGATCCTGAAGAGCTACTTTCAGAGCAGAGTGCTACTGTACTAGACAAGCCAAGGGCAGAAGTCATTGCGCGTCACAGCGGGCGTTCCTCAGGGATCCATTCTCGGTCCAACCCTTTGGAACGGGATGTACGATGGGGTGTTAACGCTGCAGCTGCCTAGGAAAGTGAAAATCGTAGGTTTCACGGACGACGTGTCACTAACGGTGATGGGTGAGACACTTGAAGAAGTGGAGGTGTCGGTGACGGAGACAATAGACGCGATCGAGAGCTGGATGAACGGGGTCAAGCTGCAAATAGCTCACCACAAGACGGAGGTGTTGTTGGTCAGTAACTGCAGATCGGTCCAACGGATGCAGATCGACGTCGGAGGGCACGTGATTGCATCGAAACGTGCATTGAAGCAATTGGGAGTTATAATCGACGACCGGTTGAGCTTCAACAACCACGTTGATTACGCCTGTGAAAAGTCGGCGAAGGCAACGAACGCAATAGCGAGAATCATGCCAAACGTCGGCGGTCCGAGAAGCAGCACGAGACGTCTGCTATCTACTGTTTCGTCATCGATACTCCGATATGGGGTTCCTGCCTGGAGTGCTGCGCTGAAAACCAAGCGGAACCGTGAAAAGCTAAACAGGACATTCCGACTGATGGCCGTACGAGTCGCGAGTGCCTACAGAACAATATCGTCGGAGGCAGTATGCGTTATCGCCGGGATGATCCCCATCTGCATTACCCTGGCGGAGGACGTGGAATGCTATCAGCGGAGAAATGCAAGTAACGCTAGGAGACAGGTTCGAGCGGACTCGTTGGCTAAATGGCAACAGGAGTGGGACAACGCGGAGAAAGGAAGGTGGACCCACCGACTCATCCCAAATGTATCGGCCTGGGTACATAGGAAGCATGGAGAGGTGAACTTCCATTTGACGCAGTTTTTGTCCGGGCACGGATGCTTCCGGAAGTACTTGCATCGGTTTGGACATGCTTCGTCACCCCTTTGCCCGGGTTGTGCGACCGTGCAGGAGACACCGGAACACGCGGTCTTCGAATTCCCTAAATTCGAAGAAGTTCGTAGGGGTATACCTGGTATGACAGCGGACAATATCGTCGAAGAGATGTGCCGTGACGAACATACCTGGGACGCTGTCAACAGAGTGGTCTCGAGCATACTCTCCGAGTTGCAGAGGAAGTGGCGTAGAGACCAACAAGAAACCGCAAATCGGGTTTCGAGAGAAATTCCGCCGCCGGGGAACTCTCCAACTGTGTAGACTAGGTCCACCGCCGGGGACCAGTTGAGTAGTGCGTGATGTAGCACCGAGTTGGGTCGTCGGGGCGCCTGGGAACCGGACGTCAAGCTTCACCGGAATCGCTGAACCGACCTCGACATCCTTCCGGGTAGCTCGTGAGTAGACTATATCCACCGCCGGGGATTGGACCGAGTAGACCGCGTCGCAGAGCTAGCAGTGAGTCGCTGGGGCGCCGGTGAACCGGAAGTTACGCTCCAACCGGAATCGCCGGATAGACCTCAGCACCTACTGTATGGCCCGTTGAGTAGGCTAGATCCACCGCCGGGGACTAGATCGAGTAGATCGGGCGAAACGGAACGAGAGGAAGCCAAAGAGCTCATGAAATTGTGGTGCTAAAACAAAAGAAGAATCGATACCGGGGGAGCCTCCTTCGCCGGGGAACTCTCCGTCGGCGTAAGCTAGATCCACCGCTGGGGACTAGACTGAGTAGACCGCGACGAAATACCACCAGTCGCAGGTCGTCGGGGCATCAGCGAACCGGACGCTCTGCTCCACCGGAATCGCCGAACTGACCTCGACATCTGGTTGGTTGGCTCGGTTTCAGGAGAACTTCTCTCGCCGGGGAATTCTCCGTCGGAGTAGGCTAGGTCCATCGTCGGGGACTAGACCGAGTAGTTCGCGAACAAGTCTGGTGCTCAAAGAGTAAACGGCGTTGAATGGTGCGAGAAGGGAGTTGCGGTGCTAACCGGCAAAAGCGAGCCGCAGGGCTCGGTGAAATAGACAGTCAGAAGTTTGCCGCTCAGACTGTACTCGTAGGGGAGGAGTACTAAGCCTCGACTCACAGCCAGCTTCCCAACTGCCATGCAGAGCTTGCCAGTCTGTGTGGATGGTAGAGAATTGGTGGTGTGTAGAGGAGTGGGGCTGTCACCCTACGGAAGAAACGAACTAGTAAGCAGTTGAATTAGAGTGCGTGCTATGCACATAAAAACCCCTCCCCGAAGTAATGCCGTAAGGTAGTGCCGGGGAGGAATCAGGTTCCGGGCAAGAGCAGTGGTTTTTAGCGGGTCGGGTGATGGCAGCCCAAACCCGTTCCCTGACAATGGGGTTTTTGTACATTTTTCCTCACTCAGGGTTTTTCTGAAAAATTTTTTACTGCTCTCAAAAAAAAAAAAAAAACATACATACATACATACATACATACATACATACATACATACATACATACATACATACATACATACATACATACATACATACATACATACATACATACATACATACATACATACATACATACATACATACATACATACATACATACATACATACATACATACATACATACATACATACATACATACACACATACATACATACATACATACATACATACATACACATATACATACACATATACATACACACATACACACAGATATTTTGCGATCTCGGCGAACTGAGTCGAATGTTATATGAGACTCGGCCCTCCGGGCCTCGGTTAGAAAATCGGTTTTTGAAGCAATTGCATAACCTTTCTATATGAGAAAGGCAAAAGAATAATATTTAATTAGCTTAATAAGCATGAAGGAAAAATTTTTTTCTCTAAAGCCTCAACTACTAGAGCAACGTAAAATAGCAATTCTAGTAGCCAAATGGGTCCTCTAAATACCTATAGTAGCTCATATTGCCTAAATTGACTTTAGTATTTTTTATGATTTTTTTAAATGTTCTCCCATATACCGGTAATGTAGGACCACTGAAGGAAAAATTTTTTTTCTCAAAAGCCTCAACTACTACTTCAGTGGTCCTACATTACCGGCACATGGGATAATATTTTAAAAAATCATAAAAAATACTAAATTCAATTTAGGCAATATGAGCTACTATAGGTATTTTAGAGGACACATTTGGCTACTAGAATTGCTATTTTACGTTGCTCTAGTAGTTGAGGCTTTTGAGAAAATAATTTTTTCCTTCAGTGGTTCTACATTACCGGTATATGGGAGAACACTTAAAAAAATCATAAAAAATACTAAAGTCAATTTAGGCAATATGAGCTACTATAGGTATTTTAGAGGTCCCATTTGGCTACTAGAATTGCTATTTTACGTTGCTCTAGTAGTTGAGGCTTTTGAGAAAATATTTTTTTCCTTCAGTGCTCCTACATTACCGGTATATGGGAGAACATTTAAAAAAATCATAAAAAAATACTAAAGTCAATTTAGGCAATATGAGCTACTATAGGGCAGATTTGGCATCATGCCACTATTCTAAAAGTGTCCTGGAGTGGTATGAGGCCAATTCTGTCCATTTTGTTCCAAAGGACATGAATCCGCCAAACTGTCCGGAGCTGCGCCCGGTGGAGCAGTACTGGGTAATGATGAAGCGGGAACTTCGGAAGAGCAAGAAGACAGTCAAAGACGAGAAGGACATGTTAAGAAAATGGAAAAAAACTGAGAAACTGGTACCGGATAACAATGTAAAGACTTTGATGGAGGGCATCAAGCGAAAATGCGTTCAATTTTACACTCAAGGCTCCATCGATTAACTTTTCTTTTGATTTTTGAAGTAAATATATGTATAAAACTACTCAAAAATTTTGGATTGATTTTAAACATTATAAGAAAATTGGCATGACATTTTCGGTGTCGCAATAATTTCGTGTTCGCCCTTTATGTGAACTCGTTCGATGGCGTTACTGAACTGAAGACTAAATTTTGTCAAAGTGAACAGGGTCTGGTATTACATAAGTGTTTATGGTCGCGAATTGAGAAAGCAATACTTACAACATTCAACTCAGACAATGTCGCTCCTGTTACATCAATGCACAGTGGTCCAGATCGCTAATTTAGGAGGAATTTTTACTTTCTGACAAACCTGTATAATTTAGCCGTATCATGTCTTAGAATGAATTTGTGTACTTTAGAAGATGCTTCTTTTTATTGGAATAGTTATTAGGGTGGTTCTAATTTATCTAAAATACGAAAATAAACTTTTTACTGATGAAAGATAGAGCTCCACAGTCTTCCACAAAGTTGTAAAGTAACTTATTTTGAATAAATTTGTTGAACATATTAAAGCTCTATCTCTTTTAGTTTTTGTTATACAAGAAATTTAAAAAAAAAGATTAGGGTGTTCCTGAAAAAAACGTTTTTTTAGTATAACTTTCGTATCTTTTACTTTTTGTTAACACAACCTTTGAACAGCTTATTGAAAACTTCAAGCCGAGTATTTTTCTCCAAGACACCGAAGGTCTAACTTTTTTCTTTGAAAAGTTATGGACACTTTTCGTTAAAAAAATAGCCTATTTCAAGGCTCAATATCGCTGATGCGGGCACCTAAAATTGAATTCTGTTTCCACCACATGAAAGACCATACTTATTAGTATATTTGAGCAAAAATTGGCGAATACGATATTTTTTTTAAAATTTGCAATTTAGATTTAAAGTTTGTAGTTTTGCAGGTTCAACGCATTAAAGCATTTACACACATATCGTTGTATTATGAAAAAAGCCACTTTCAAATATCATTCTCTCATCGCAGCAAGCTTTGCATAAGTGAAACGACTGTCAAAAAAGGTTTCTGATTTTATTCGTTTTAAATAAAACTAGTAAATATGGATATTAGTCGAAGAGAGTTGGCGAATTTGCTTATTGCTGGTAAAAAGACAGATGAACTGCTTAAGTTCATTACAAGTAGTAATCCAAATGTAAAATTGAGACTTGTTAGTGCTCGGAAGAAAATAAAAATCTTCATGTTGGAATTTAGAAGGTTGTGGATTCGGAGTAAGCGCACGCAAATTCGGTTTGAGCTGGAAAATTTTGTGTGGCTTGAAGGAAAGCTAAGATTCGAAGTCGAAGGTAAAGGTAAAGGCCGAAAGAGGAAACCATTTTCCGAAATATGTCGCAGAGCCAAAATAAAAAGATTAGGAAAGTTGCGCGATAAGTATTCCACGGAAGAACTTGGTTTAGCGTTAGCCGTCAACGCTAATTCTACTGGTTTCCGTTTAGTTGGCAGACAAATCGAACGATTGTCGAAAAGTCCCGTCAGATCTACCGTAGAGAATTTAGGATCTATGGCTGTCCCGATTGCAGAAGCGTTTACTGCGGAGGAGGCACTTAGATTTATTTGTGAAAATGATTTTTCTAAGGCGCAGTACCAAAACATACGCAGCTCAGTTATGCAGAAGGGTTTGGACATTTATCCCGCGTATAATAAAATAGTAGAAGAAAAGAAACTATGCTATCCGATCGGTATGTACTATTCTCAAAGATTCGTCCCTGAATCAACAATTTTTTTCAGGAATTTCTGTTCAGCCTTCTTGTGCGTATGTTCCCCTTCAAGCTCTTGTTAACCATACCGTGGAACGACTCATCTCGTTTCTGAATATTGGAGTTCTACCACTGCATCCTGAGGATAATACGTTTGTTATCTTTAAGTGGGGCTGCGATGGAAGCAGCAACCATTCCCGGTAGGCAACATTATTTTTCTTCTAAACTTTGACTGACAGTCTCTTTTCCACTTGAACATAGATACAAGCAAATGTGCGTTGACGAAGATGAAAATGGAGAACTATTCGAGTATAACGATTCGCATATATTTGCTCTATCTATAGTACCTTTACGTGTAGTTAGTCGCCGGAAAGATGAGTCAAGAGATTGCATTCTTTGGAATAATGATTTTCCATCTTCAGTATCCCTGTGCCGACCAGTAAAATTAATTTTCAAGAAGGAAAATCCTGAACTAACAAAGGATGAAGTTGCCGCGATGAACAAGCAAATCGATGAATTAGTCCCGACTATAGTAAATGTTAATATGCGCAAGATTCCGATTAGTTCAAGCTTCATATTTTCCATGGTTGATACGAAGGTAGTGAATGACGTAACAGGCACACCGTCTCAAGCGTGTTATATATGCAAACGCTCCGGAAAGCGATTGAATGATCCTTTACTGGAAGCCAGCGATCCACCGCATAGTTTATATGTTTTTTCACCTTTACATGCATTAATACGAGCAATGGAGTTACTATTGAATATTGCTTACCGTTTAGCTCTAGCAAAACCGCGTTGGCGCGTAGGCAAAAATACCAGCGAGCTTAAGGAACGACAAATAAAAATTCGACAAGCGTTACGTGACCGTTTAGGTCTTCGTATTAGCGAACCTTTGCCAGGTGGCGGAAATTCTAACGATGGTAACACAGCTCGAAAATTTTTCAGAAACCGAGATGTCGTTGCAGAAGAAACCGGGTTGGACGAAATGTTGCTAGAACGTATGTATGTGCTATTAACAATCATCAACAGCAAATTGGGAATTAACGCGGATGCTTACCGGAGTTACGCCGAAGATACACGATTGCTTTATGTACGCCTGTATGGTTGGTACGCTCTCTCACCAACCGTGCATAAACTCCTGGTCCATGGAGGAAGCATTATTCAACATAACATGCTGCCAGTAGGTATGTGCAGTGAAGAAGTTCAAGAAACCAGGAATAAAAGTATTCGCAGATTCCGAGAATTCCACGCACGCAAATTCGATCGACTCGTCAATCTTGATGACGTTTTCAAGAGACTTCTTGTTCCATCAGATCCTATAATTTCTCTTAAATGTAAACGTCGAATTCAACGAGCACCGCTGGATATACCTGAAAATGCAATGCATCTACTTTTGAATTAATTGGCATTGAATAAATTCTCCTTATATAAATCATAAATTATTGTCATAGCCAAATTATTTTTAATGAACACATTCTGTATTGTTGATATGTAAGCAAAACAGAAAAGGAAATACAAAGGCTTTAGGCAATTTCTTTTATGTCGCTATGCGATAAAATTTAAAACTTTGGTTAGTAAATTTAAAATTACATGCTTAAAAAAAATAATATTTTCCAATTTTTGCTCAAATATACTTAAAAGTATGTTCTTTTCTATGGTTCAATCCGAACTTACTTTTATTTGCCCCAATCAGAGATAATGACATTTGAAAAAGGGCTATTTATGAGCGAAAAGTTTCCATAACTTTTGAAAGTATAAAGTTAGACTTTCAGAGTTATGAAAAAGCGTGGATTGAAGTTTTCTAAAAGCTGTTCAAAGGTTGTTTTAACAAAATATAAAATTTCTTTCGAACATTAACAAGTCTCAATTTTACATTTGGATTACTACTTGTAATGAACTTAAGCAGTTCATCTGTCTTTTTACCAGCAATAAGCAAATTCGCCAACTCTCTTCGACTAATATCCATATTTACTAGTTTTATTTAAAACGTATAAAATCAGAAACCTTTTTTGACAGTCGTTTCACTTATGCAAAGCTTGCTGCGATGAGAGAATGATATTTGAAAGTGGCTTTTTTCATAATACAACGATATGTGTGTAAATGCTTTAATGCGTTGAACCTGCAAAACTACAAACTTTAAATCTAAATTGCAAATTTTAAAAAAATATCGTATTCGCCAATTTTTGCTCAAATATACTAATAAGTATGGTCTTTCATGTGGTGGAAACAGAATTCAATTTTAGGTGCCCGCATCAGCGATATTGAGCCTTGAAATAGGCTATTTTTTAACGAAAAGTGTCCATAACTTTTTAAAGAAAAAAGTTAGACCTTCGGTGTCTTGGAGAAAAATACTCGGCTTGAAGTTTTCAATAAGCTGTTCAAAGGTTGTGTTAACAAAAAGTAAAAGATACGAAAGTTATACTAAAAAAACGTTTTTTTCAGGAACACCCTAATCTTTTTTTTTAAATTTCTTGTATAACAAAAACTAAAAGAGATAGAGCTTTAATATGTTCAACAAATTTATTCAAAATAAGTTACTTTACAACTTTGTGGAAGACTGTGGAGCTCTATCTTTCATCAGTAAAAAGTTTATTTTCGTATTTTAGATAAATTAGAACCACCCTAATAACTATTCCAATAAAAAGAAGCATCTTCTAAAGTACACAAATTCATCCTAAGACATGATACGGCTAAATTATACAGGTTTGTCAGAAAGTAAAAATTCCTCCTAAATTAGCGATCTGGACCACTGTGCAATGGAAGAGCGCTCTTCTCGACGAAATTCGTCCGCCAAAGCTATTACGTGGGGTTTGCTTCAAACAATTTTTGAGCTGATATTGAGTCGAGCCGCAGTGGAAACACAATCCCTTTGCTCGACGTGGTTCTTTACACGCTGCGGACAAGTGGCCAATTCCGGAACAATTACAGCATTGAGGCAAGGTTTCTTTTGTTTTCATCAGCTTCGCCTTCTGTCGTACTAGCAGCAACTGAGTAGGGTACATTTCCCCCAATTGTGCGTACCGGTACAAAAGTCGCTTCAGAGTTACCAAGTCCTTTGCCGGATATAGCACAGCTACATTTGCCGAGCTGTCTTGAAACCCATCGATGATGAGTTGCACAATTTGGTCTTCCTCGATATCTACTCTGGAGGCGATCTTTGCATCTTTAATATGTATGCAGCGATGGAAATCTTAGAGGCGTCGAAAGTAGTTTTCCGTCATATGTCAATTATCTCGGCAACACTGTGTGATCAAAACTGTCCAAGAAGCTGGATCGGAATTCGTATTAGTCTGCAGATTTATCGACTCGAAGGAACCATTCCGCATTCGTTCCTGGTTCCAAAATGAAATTCAATAGCAACCTATGGGAATATTATACCTTTCATTTGAATCTTAGTTTGTAAAAATCGGTTCAGCCATCTCCAAGAAACCGATGTGGACATTTTGTTAACAAATCCGCACACACACATACATACATACATACATACATACATACATACATACATACATACATACATACATACATACATACATACATACATACATACATACATACATACATACATACATACATACAT
>NC_080670.1:119295521-119328021 GCF_030247195.1 Topomyia yanbarensis
ACTTAGTCTCGAATGAAAGGTGCAACCTTCCCATCGGCTGCTATTGAATTTTGGATCGATCGGAATTCTGGTTCCGGAATTACGGGTTTCAGAGTGCGGCCACACAGAAACTTCTCATATAAACTATAGGAAAAATTAAAAATAGAATTTTTATTTTTGATGCTAAATGTGTTCAAGGTGCATGAAACGTCGAGATTTGATGCAAACTCGAAAAAAAATGTGACGAAGATTCACTTTTTTGGATTTTGGCACATTTTAGCCTTTCTCATATAGAAAGGTTATACAATCACTCTGAAAAACGTCAACTTAATCCCGGCCAAATTTTTTTTCGACTCGCATAAGGTTTCTGGATTTTAACAGGGGCGTAGTTGATGGTTTACGGAGATAGGTTACACCCCCCCCCCCCCCCTCTACTGTTCACTCCCCTCCTTTAAAAATCTCCTTAAATCATCCCTCAGACCACCACCCCATCCAGCCCTCATACCCCTCCCTTTCAACCCCATCATCTTTAAACCACCACTATATCACAAAGCATACCAATTTAAGCTGGGGAGTCGTTCGTGCATGGGACTTTCGTCCTCCTCACATACCCACCCCCGCATGACAAAATGAGTTAGCAAGCAGATAACATTGATCTAATTCTGATTAGGCTAATGGAGTATGATATTTTTTGTTTCAAGTGTTTCACCGTCGACACGTAGCTCATCAAGTTCGTGGCTGGCATGCCATTGTGTATAAGTGCAAAGTGTATTAAGAATGTAATGGACATTTCCACAAGTATGTTGAACATAAAAAGCCTCCGTGCCATAGTTTAGAGAAATGAGAAAGGCACAATTGCACCGCTAGGTGGATTAAAACAGGTTTTTTTTTAATGTTCTCCCATATACCGGTAATGTAGGAGCACTGAAGGAAAAAAATATTTTCTCAAAAGCCTGAAACGAGCAGATCGATGCAGAATCTGCCGTTTCAAATATGTAGCGTTAGCGGTGTTTGCGCCTTAGCTAAAGGCAATATTAAAAGTGCTCGAATCATTTATCTAGTTCATGGGTGGTGGGTATTGAGGAGGAAAGTGGGTGAAACCGAGGTGAACAGGAAACCTAGTACAGAAAATAAATAATAAGGGAAAACTGTGATATGGAAAATAAAAATCAAGAGAGAACCGGAAACCCTTGAACGATAGAAGAAAGAAGAATTAGTTAAAAGGATAAGTTTCTTGGTCGGTCAGGAGAATCAACTTGATCTTTCCCTTTTGGACCGCCGAGTAGAAAAGTTTTATTAACAGTGCAGTGAGAAGAATCATAGTAGAATTGAAGTACGTGTAAAGTTGAAAGTTAAAATTGGTTGAAAGTTAAAATTGGTTTGATTTCAAATTAAAATAAAATTAAAATGCTTTACAACAAATCGTGAGTCATGCAGCGAAATATAATTTAAAAACCTGTTTTAATCCACCTATAGGTGCAATTGTGCCTTTCTCATTTCTCCAAACTATGATTTAATAACTGGTTCGTACAATATAACATTATGGAAATGTCTTTCGTTCTTATTACACTTGGTAAGTATATATAAGAGCACCTTTTTGCATTCATCGAGGTATCGGTTTGAATCGGAGTTTTCTATGTGATCGCACTCCACAACCCGTAACTCCGGAGCTGGAAGTCGGATAGAGATGGTGTCGAGGTTGAAGGGCGAAGGGAAAAGGCCGTTTTGTAGCGTAAAGGTTGTATTTAGCTTCAAAATTTGGTGGGCTGTACCCTTTTATTCGCCCTTGCTGCCAGTCGTGGCTCTTTGCCAAATAATACTGTCTTACCGCCTTTCAAATCTTTCCTGTTTTTCACTCTACTTTCACTTATACCTTACTGTACTTCTCTTTTAAACTTTTGCTTTTAATTTCACTTTCTATCTGCTGCCGTTCACACTGAGCTTCGATGAGTAAAAGAACTGCCAAATGAAACGTGGTCTAGTCGTTGACAGTTCGGTGATGTATCTCCGCTGTCATCAAATGACGTCTGTCACACATTGACGCGACGCTTAACTGCCGCCGCGTTGCTTTGATTCTGACGCGTTGCCTTTGTCAGGCAGTGTTGCCAGCTCGACGGTTTCTGCGTTGACAGTCTCCCCCGGGTGTAGTCCGGAGTCCGCCGGAGCTCCACTCTTCTTGACGTCGAGCAAAGCCAACCGCGTCACCGGTCGAATACAAGTCTTGTCGCCTATCTTCACGACCGCTCGTCGATTTCTACCGTCCGCATGCTGCTTCAGGCGAACTATTCGCCCTCGCTCCCATCCACTCCGTCTCGTCGGATCAGCGACCATCACTAGGTCGCCTGGTTCCAGTGATGGTGTCTCGCTGAACCACTTCGGTTGCCGGCGGATCACGGGCAGATATTCCAGCAACCAGCGCCCCCAGAAGACTTCTAACTGATGCTGGATGTGCTCCCAGGAATCCCCCAGGACTCGACACCGAACTGATTCGCTGAACTGTCTCGGTCCTGCATCTTTGTCGTTTGTTTGCTTTATTCCGTTCGAACTTAGCAACAGGAAGTGGTTCGGGGTGAGTGCCTCGGTCTCCTCGCTCTCCAATGGCAGATACGTCAGAGGCCTTGAGTTTACGATACTTTCAGCCTCCACGACCAACGTCTGCAACCCCTCGTCGTCAAGCTTCCCCTCGGAATACGCTTCTTTCATTGCAGCTTTAACGGACTGTACTAGGCGTTCCCACGCTCCGCCCATGTGTGGCGCTCCTGGTGGTATGAAGTTCCACTTCGTGTTTGCACTGGTAAACGTTGCGGACAGTCCCTGGCTTATCTGGTGCTGCAGTACTCGATCGGCTCCTTGGAAATTCGTTCCGTCGTCGCTGAAAAACTCGGCAGGTGGCCCGCGCCGTCCAACGAATCGGCGGACGCACGATATACAGGACTCCGTTGATAGTGTGTAGGCGATTTCTAGGTGTACGGCACGAATCGTTAGGCAGGTGAACAATGCGACCCATCGCTTTACATTGGATCGCCCCAACTTCACCAGCAGTGGTCCGAAATAATCCACCCCTGTGTAGGTGAAAGCTCGCTCGTGATGGGCTAAGCGGGCAGATGGCAGTGGAGCCATTGGAGGGATCATTGGTCTGGTTCGCCGTATTTTGCAGGACGGGCATTCTCTGCCCACTTTCTTGACCACCAATCGAAGCCTCGGGATAGCGTACAATTGTCGAACTTCGTTAACGACCGTTTCAGCATTGCCATGGCGAAAGTTGCGGTGGAATCGATGCACCAGAAGTTCCGTGACGCGATGCCTTCTCGGTAGAATCACGGGATGGCGCACGTTGTAGGCGACGTTCTTAACTGCCGCGATTCGACCCTGTTCACGTAGCAAACCCTTCTCGTCCAGCTTCGGCATCATTTGGTAGATGCAACTGTTTTTCCCGATGACTTCTTGACCGGTCTCATTGGGCGCTTTGTTTGACAGCGCTGCAACTTCGTCCGGGTATTGTTCACGTTGCACCAACTTGAAGATGACTTCTTCAGCAGCCTTCAGCTCCAACTGTTGCAGCTGTCCACTATATCGTGGCTGTTTCTTCGATACATTGTGCAGAAAACGGAGAACGTATGCGGTCGCACGTTGCAACCTGTCCCAGGAAGAGAATCGGTCGAAATCGATCGTTGGTTCCGACGAACTGTGATGTAGTGTCGATACACGCATTTCTTCCACGGTAACCATCACCGGTTCTTTGCGACAGGTCCAATCTGCTTCCAGGAGATTCAGGAAATGCGGTCCTTGGAACCACTTGCTGTCGTGGTTGAAGTACGGTCCACTACCCCATTTCGTTGCTTCGTCCGCTGGATTGGATTTGGAAGGCACCCATCTCCAGTCGCTTACCGAAGTATGCTCAAGTATCTCACCTACTCTACAGGACACGAACTGTCGATAGTTTCGAGGGTCGGCATTAATCCAGGATAGCGCCGTTCTGGAATCGGTCCAGAAAACCGTCTTGGAAACTGGGACGCCGAGGTTTTCCTTGACAAATTTTGACCACCGTACGCCCAGTACACACGCCTGCAGTTCCAGCCTGGGAATAGACCACGGTTTCAGGGGGGCGACCTTTGATTTTGCCGCTACTAAGCTGCACTGTGGTTTACCGTGTTCGTTGAAGGTGCGTAAGTAGATAACGCACGAATAAGCTACTTCGCTTGCGTCGACAAACACATGCATTTCAGCCCTGAGGTAGGTCCTTCTCGTGGCGTTGGGGAAGTAACATCTGGGAATTCGGATCTCTGCGATATGGTTGATCATCTCGATCCACCTCTGCCACTTCGCATAGACTAAATCGCCTACTTGTTCGTCCCAATCCGTGCCTTCGCGCCACAGGTCCTGGATCAAGACCTTTCCGTGGATGATAAACGGCGAGAGTAACCCCAGTGGATCAAACAACGTCATGACGCAACGTAGAATCTGCCTCTTCGTCGGTCGGGTTGCCATGCGAATCAGTGTTTGTACCTCGTCGCTCATTTGAGTAGAGAAACTCAGTTCATCGGATGATGGGCTCCAAAGCATACCGAGCACTCTCTCGGTTGTCGACCCGTCGATCAGGTTCAGTTGCTTCTCAGTTCCATCTGGTACTTCGCCCAGTTGCTCGAGGACCGTGCTGCTATTTGACCGCCAGTTGTGCAATTTGAAGCCTCCTTGGCCGTGAATGTATCGCACGTCGTTTGCTACCTTTGTCGCCTCTTCTACGGATCCGAAACTCGACAGGTAATCGTCAACGTAGTGATCGTGGACGATCGCTTTCGATGCCTCAGGAAACAGTTCAGCGTGCTGTACTGCGTTCCGATTTTTGACGAATTGTGCCGAAGCTGGCGAACAGGTGCTCCCGAAGGTAGCGACATCCATCAAGTAGATCGTAGGTTTCTCCGATGGACAAGCGCGCCACAAGAAGCGCTGGGAATTCTTATCTGCCTCTCGGATACGGATTTGGTGGAACATTTCCTGAATATCCGAGCTGACCGCCACCCCATACTGTCGAAAGCGGAATAGCACGGCTGGAAGTGACGAGAGTTGATCCGGACCTTTGAGAAGAGCGCTGTTAAGTGAGACTCCATCGACTTTGGCGGCTGCATCCCAAATAACTCGGACCTTTCCTGGTTTCTTAGGGTTTATTACCGCTCCCACCGGGAGGTACCATACCCTTCTTGGGTCCGCTGCATCTATCTCCGCTTTCGTAGCCCTGTGCGCGTACCCCTTTGCCTCGTATTCGCACATCTGTCGATGGAGGTTCTCTTTTAGCAGCGGATCGCGATCCATTCTGCGTTCGAGACATTCTAGACGACGTACCGCCATCGTGTAGCTGTTCGGGAATTCTACATTGTCTTCTTTCCACAACAAACCCGTTTCGAAACGGTTCTCTACTCGTCGGGTTGTAGTTTCCAGGATGGTTAGCGCTCGTTGTTCTTCCTTAGACATTGGAATGTTTGACGGGCGCACGCCTGCTTCTTCGATGGCAAAAAACTGCTTCACCGTATCGTGAAGTTCTTCGTCGCAATCGCACCTGCTTACGTGGAAATTATAAGCTTCGGTGTCACCGCTTTCTCGCGGACCGTAGACACACCAGCCCAATCTGGTTCTCGCAGCTATAGGACCGGTACCATCGCCCTCTTTTACTTTAAGTGGTAGCGCAAGTCGTAGGTTGTCGATTCCTATGAGGATCTTAGGCTTTGCGTTATGGTAGCTGCTAACCGGAATCCCCCTAAGGTGCGCGTGTTTTGTCGCTGCTTCTTCCACCTGGAAACTCTGACTCGGCAGATTGAGACATTGAACCGTTCTTGCGTTCACTATCTTGTGCCGTTTGTGCTGTCCTTCACCTGCGATCTCGAAAGTGATGCGTTGCGATTCCTTTTCCATGCGGGAAGTGTTTCCCGTCCAGCGTAGACACAAAGGCTGAGGGCTACCTTTCAGACCCAATGATACAGCCAGATCATGTTCCATTAGTGTCAGATCTGATCCCTCGTCCAAGAATGCAAAGGTATCAATCGAGACGTCGCTTCCATGTAGGATCACGGGAATTATCCGAAACAGCGTCGACGAAGTCAGAAGACGGTGGGTGTGATTCTCCGCCACTAATGCATTCGATGCTGGAGCCTTTGGAGGCCCACGTAGAGAGTGAAGCAGTGGATGATGGCGGAACTGACAACCCTCGATGTCACAACTACTACGAATCCGACACGCCCTGCGTCCATGGCTGAATAGACAATTCTGACAAAGACCTAAAGCTCGGACTCTTCTCCAGCGGTCGTCGACGTGCAACGCTTTAAATGCAATACACTCGCGCACTCGATGACCAGTTTTGCTGCAGTGTGCGCAGTCAAACTGTTTCGCTGCGCCGGTTGGCACATTTATTGACCGTACAGAACTGACTGCTCCTTCCATCGCGTGAGTGTTCACGAACGCTTTGTTCTTCGGACGATCGCGTGGGTTGTTCCTTCTGGACTCAGGTTCGAAGGTTACTACGCTTGACGCGTCCTGCACCACCGACGTCATGTAATCGCCGAAGGTTTTTAAATCGACGACTTGAAAACTACGCTTATATCCTGCCCACATCATCCTTTGATCTGCGGGAAGCTTCGCAACGAGTTCCTGTAGTAGTGAAGGATTCGATAAATGAGCGCGTTCGTTCGCCGCTTCGATGTGGTCGCATAACGCTTGCACCGCCAACCCGAAATCGATGAGACCTTCCAATCTGTCGGACCGTGGTGCTGGGATGTCTCGCACCTTGCGTAGCAGAGCGTTGATCAGCAACTCAGGACGTCCAAATCGCATACGAAGTGTCTCGATCACTTGGGGCACCGCTGCTGGTAACACCAGCCGACTACGTACTGTTTCAAGCGCAGAACCAGACAAACATCGTTGCAGGCGAAGCATGTTCTCACCATCCGAAAAGCCGCAGGCTTCTGTTGTGTATCGATAGCTTGAAATAAAGATCGGCCAATCCGCTGGGTCTCCAGAGAATCGGGGAAGTTCCTTAGCCAGGGACTGCCGTGCTGCTAGCTGCTGCTGCGTTGGACCTCCTGGAGCTCGAGGGGGAATCACTTGGTCTTGATACACATTTTCTGACAGACGAGGGGGCAGGGGAAATTTATTGAATTCAACCGGGTGTGTGGGGGAATCACGCATTCGTTCATCGGTTTTATTCTTATATTGACTCTTGGGCAGAGTTAGTATTTGTGTTACACCCGGGCGCGCGTGAAAAACTTGCTGCTGCTCGCGGGGAACTTCAGGAGGAATTTTACTATTTCCCGGATGCGCGAAATTTCGCGACTGTTCACGGGAAATTTCATACATATTGGTCGTGGGGCAATATTGAGAAGTGTATTCGTTTGCATTTATTGAATAATTACTCAAGGCTTGACGCTTACCTGGGGGTTCCATATAGCTTGGATTGCTTTCCGTTGCTGCGATTGTTTGACTTACCGCTGCCAAACTAGTATGGCTTACCGGTTCCCTCACAGGCCAGCGACGATTCATTGGGTCGATTCCACCTACTGCTTCAGCTTCGGAACCATTTTTAGACCGAATTCGTTCGTCCTCCGGGACAGTTGCTAACGTTCGGCCCGCCTTGGGAATGGCGCCGGTCTGCTTCTCCATGCGCGGCTGGCTTGCCGCTGGCTTTGGTAGCTGCTCCGTCACTGTACTGCTTGCTTCCGGTTGTCCGACTCGTTCGCACATTTCCGCACTGGATTGAAATCCCTCAAGTAGGTTGCGGCACAGTTCCAACTGTGCTTGTAGTGCTGATAGCTGTTCGTGTGTCGGTTTTGCTCGCCTTTCGCATTGCTCCACTCGGTTCCTGAGTTCCAACAATGCATCCTCAGATTTCGTTCCCTGCGGTAACTGAGACGCAGACGGCTTCAACACTGCTAGGGGAATGGTTACCATCGGTGGCGCTACCGATCTGGGTGTACCCGGCGCCGGTACCGAACGACGAACAGATGATGCTAGTGGGGCACTGGGGGGAAGTGGGGTAGAAAGACGCTTACTTGAAGTAGGTGAAGCCGCTTCAATGGTACCACTGCGCGCTGAAACACCACTGCGATGGCTGCCATTTTCTTCTCCTTCCAGCACTTTGTCGATGAGTTTTTGTTGCTCATCAAGATGGCGGCGTTGCAGCTCTATTTCCGCACGTTTTCGTTCTAGCTGATGCCTTTCCACCAGCTGGCTCATACAGACGGAAAGCGCCGACGCTGCACTGGCACGACTGGAACCGCTCTTCAATGAAATGGCATCCTCTTGCATGGAGGTGCAATCACCGCACACCCATGACCGGTTCATCACACTCGCATCCACCCCGGCGCATGTATAGTGCCGCCATCCGTCGCATTGGTCACACTGGACCATATTGTCCGCACTATCCGGACGTTGGCAGGCCACACAATTGGATTCCTCTTGTTCCAACTCCGTTGTATCTCCAATTGGCGTCTGTTCGGCCATCTTACCTCAAATTTTGAAGATTGTCGAGGTTGAAGGGCGAAGGGAAAAGGCCGTTTTGTAGCGTAAAGGTTGTATTTAGCTTCAAAATTTGGTGGGCTGTACCCTTTTATTCGCCCTTGCTGCCAGTCGTGGCTCTTTGCCAAATAATACTGTCTTACCGCCTTTCAAATCTTTCCTGTTTTTCACTCTACTTTCACTTATACCTTACTGTACTTCTCTTTTAAACTTTTGCTTTTAATTTCACTTTCTATCTGCTGCCGTTCACACTGAGCTTCGATGAGTAAAAGAACTGCCAAATGAAACGTGGTCTAGTCGTTGACAGTTCGGTGATGTATCTCCGCTGTCATCAAATGACGTCTGTCACACATTGACGCGACGCTTAACTGCCGCCGCGTTGCTTTGATTCTGACGCGTTGCCTTTGTCAGGCAGTGTTGCCAGCTCGACGGTTTCTGCGTTGACAGATGGAATTTAATATCAGTTTCCGGGGACGCAACTCCTTTCATTTGAGACTAATCAAACTTGATCAAATCGTTCTAGCCATTTTCGAAAAACCAATATAACCGTTATTCTGAATTTGGATGCTTCCGGATCCGTCGATGGTGGCCAGTGTGGCCAAAGAGACTTTGAATGACTGTTGGTGACCTAGATCTACAAATTCAACAGTTGTGTTTATATTTTGGAAAAAAATCACCTCACCAATTCATCGCAGAATTCGTTAGAATCGGGATTTGCTGCGTGATCGTGCGTATCACCCTGTAATTCAGGAACCAGAACTCGGATCCACACAAAATTCAACAGCAGCTGATGGACCTTTTATTTAAAATCAAATTTGTCAAAATCGGTTCAGAAAATTCCGAGAAACCGATGTGGACAAATCAACAAATTTTGTTTTGTAACCATATTCTTCAACTCGTAATCCGGAACAAGATTTCGGTTGAAAATGAAATTCAATAGCAACCTATGGGAATATTATACCTTTCATTTGAATCTTAGTTTGTAAAAATCGGTTCAGCCATCTCCAAGAAACCGATGTGGATATTTTGTTAACAAATCCGCACATACACACATACATACATACATACATACATACATACATACATACATACATACATACATACATACATACATACATACATACATACATACATACATACATACATACATACATACATACATACATACATACATACATACATACATATATACATACATACATACATACATACATACATACATACATACATACATACATACATACATACATACATACATACGTACATACATACATACATACATACATACATACATACATACATACATACATACATACATACATACATACATACACACATACATACATACATACATACATACATACATACATACATACATACATACATACATACATACATACATACATACATACATACATACATACATACATACATACATACATACATACATACATACATACATACATACATACATACATACATACATACATACATACATACATACATACATACATACACATATACATGCACACATACACACAGATATTTTGCGATCTCGGCGAACTGAGTCGAATGTTATATGAGACTCGGCCCTCCGGGCCTCGGTTAGAAAATCGGTTTTTGAAGCAATTGCATAACCTTTCTATATGAGAAAGGCAAAAGAATAATATTTAATTAGCTTAATAAGCATGTGTTCAATGTTATCTTCATGTGATTATAATTTGGAAAGGTTGGTGGAATGAATTTGAACGTGTAGGGAATGGGGGGTTAGTAGAGTGGGAGTGGAGGATGCGTCAGAAATCCTTCATCTTATTTCGGTATACGGGATGGATGAAGGAAATGCGGGCGTGAGGGTGGTCCAAGAGGAGGGGAGTGATGAAGGAGGGACGTGTAAGGGCAAGGCGGGGGGGGGGGGGAAGGGCGGCGACGCAATACTCAACTGCATATTTTGCCTGCCATTCGAGACTTGATTTGAGAAAATCGGTTCAGTCATCACCGAAGAACCGATGTGACTTTAATTGTGGAATATGCCCGGAATTCCGGACTTCCGGAATCGTCGATAGTGGACAATATATTCAAAGAATGTTTGATTGGCAATCAGTGATCTAGATCTGCGATTAGAAGTAATTTGGTGACCATTTCAATAGTTTTTAGCCTCTGAGGTATTACGATTGTACCGATTTATATGGGAAATTCCAGTGTATCCTTACTAATACCCCTGTAACTCCGGAAGCAAGAGTCAGAACCGAATGAAATTCAGCAGCAGCATTACTGTATCTTTCATTTGAAATCAAGTTTGTAAAAATCGGTAGAGAATAAGTTGTGGAATGGGTGTGATATTAGCTTAGGAACTTGGCGGGTTCCCCGGGGGCGTCATGAACCGTCATAGGTGGCCAATGTGGTCAAAGCTACTTTGATTGATCATTAGTGATCCAGACTAGAGTAATGTTACATCAATTTTAATATGTTTTACATCATTTGAACATCATGGTGGTACCAGTTTATATGGGAATTTGCTGTGTGACCGCACTCTTCAACCCGTAACTCCGGAACCGGAAGTTGGATCAACTAAAAATTCAATAGCAGCTTATGGGAGCGTTATACCTTTCAGATGAAACTAAGTTTGCGAAAATCGGTTCAGCCACCTCTGAGAAAATTGTGTGAGTTTAAATGACACACACACATACACATACACACACAGACATTTGCCGATCTCGACGAACTGAATCGAATGGTGTATGACACTCGGCCCTCCGGGCCTCGGTTAAAAAGTCGATTTTTACAGTGATTGCATAGCCTTTCTTTATATGAGAAAGGCAAAAAAGTAAACATATTTAAAACTAATAAAAACCTACGGACTAATTTGAATAAAACTATTCTAGAGAGCAGTAAGGGTAAAAAAGTGAGTCGTTAAAAAAAGTAGACTGTGAAAGGAGTTGTGATACTAGCAGGTAAATGTGTAGCAATGAAATCGTGTGTCAGGTTCTTATGCAGTTTTGTATTTTGTACAGCCACACTCCGGTGGCGAATCCATCTTGGGTTTTATCGCTGTGGGATCGAAACCCGGAAAATCGGGGATTACGAGCGAGTGCGATTTTGATCACTTTGCGTCCGTGCAGGATCAAATCGCCAGTGGTATCTAGCTTAGATTACCCTAGGTGTACCTATCGCCTCGTGGTTGCGAACCACTATAGGTATATTCGGAGAGCGTTGGTCATCGGATAAAGTTACTCGGCCCACGGGCATCACACGCTACACGTGATAGCCGGATTCGTGGCATGGTCCTCTAGGGGAAAGACTACCAACGCCAGAGTGATCAGTCCGACTCAAGTCCCGAAATCGGAGGCCCTCCGTACGATACCACCCCGTTAGCGCAGCTCGGCAAGGAAAGCACGCCGATAGGCATCGAGCGTTCGATCACAACCCAGAAAAACCCACCGTAAGTGAATTTCCCCCATCATCGCCACTCACCACCGTTTGCTACCTGTGGGCGAACATTGCCGACGCATCATTAGCAGCAACCATCGGTCTCGCAGAGATCGGCTTTCTCGTCGGCCAGCATCGTGGTAACGAAACCACCCAGAAAGGGGTGGTCGGCAGGTACCTAATCGTCGTCCTAAACCTGTAAGTACGCGCACCTTTGACACACCATCACACCAGCTACGAGTAGGGAAATCTTGTTTGTTAACAAGTAGGGGAAGAGAAAAGGATTTAGGGAAGTAGGAAGACTCACGTATAACAAACACAAAAGGGGAGTGACGTCACGAGCAGGGACTGGGTAACAGTTAACTCTTGCAGGGATTGTAAATAACCTTTTTGCCTTTCTCATATAGAAAGGTTATGCAATCACTCTGAAAAACGTCAACCTAATCCCGGCCCGGAGGGCCGAGAGTCATATCCCATTCGACTCAGTTCGTCGAGATCGGAAAAAGTCTGTATGTGTGTGTGTATGTATGTATGTGTGTGTATGTGTGTGTATGTGTGTGTATGTGTGTGTGTGTGTGTGTGTATGTATGTGCGTATGTGTCAAATAATGTCACTCATTTTTCTCAGAGATGGCTGGACCGATTTGCCCAAACTTAGTCTCAAATGAAAGGTGCAACCTTCCCATCGGCTGCTATTGAATTTTGGATCGATCGGAATTCTGGTTCCGGAATTACGGGTTTCAGAGTGCGGCCACACAGAAATTTCTCATATAAACTATAGGAAAAATTAAAAATAGAATTTTTATTTTTGATGCTAAATGTGTTCAAGGTGCATGAAACGTCGATATTTGATGCAAACTCGAAAAAAAATTTGACTACGATTCACTTTTTTGGATTTTGGCACATTTTTGCCTTTCTCATATAGAAAGGTTATGCAATCACTCTGAAAAACGTCAACCTAATCCCGGCCCGGAGGGCCGAGTGTCATATCCCATTCGACTCAGTTCGTCGAGATCGGAAAAAGTCTGTATGTGTGTGTGTATGTATGTATGTTTTTTTTTTTACAATGGAGAAGACCTTTATGTCCTAGCCCAGTACACGTGCTAACGGTAGGGTCCAATCTACCACACGGGGTGCACTGGGGGCGTGTCGGACTCGAATGGTGACCAGCCATTAATACCGACTAAACTCCATTGGGCTCCGCCATCATTCCTCCCAGGAACTACCTCTCGGTATTACTTCTGGGGGGATGGCTGTACTAAATGTACTCATTCACTCTCACTCACGCGATCATACATCCTGTATGAGGCTTACTTGGGTGCTCTCTCAATCACACTTTGATTCACTCTCAAACACTCCCACATGAGGCTGACTTTTGTGCTCACCTTTTACGTTCCATGCGAGGCTGACTTGTGTGCTCACCTTACTCATTCCTTGCTAGGCTTACTTTTGTGCTCGCCCTACCCATACATGTGAGGCTGACTTGGGTGCTCACCCTATCACCTGATTCACTCTCAATCGTGCCACTCTATTGTACCTTTGTCACTCCCTCTGGCATCCCATGTGGGACATTTTTCTTAGGCCCCACTTCTGACATACCATGCGAGGCTGACTTTTGTGCTCACCTTTTTCATTCCTTGCTTGCTACCAACCTGTGAGGCTGACTTTTATGCTCACCCTTAACATGCAGTGTGAGACTGACTTGGATGCTCACCCTTTCACTCCTCTGCCACGCCATGAGGCATCGATAGCTTAGTTCCAACATACTACGCTACGACCCTCCCGTCTTGGCATGAGGCAGTCCACTTATACGCCTATACACTCACTCTTCTGTCTTGCTTCGGGGTGGCTGGGTTTACCCCTTACGCGGTTGCCATTCGCTGCGCCAACCTACCTCGGCATGAACAGACCATTCACTCTCTTATTTTGCGCTTGGCCTTTTTCGCTCCAACTAACCAATCACTAGTTAGCCGTGCCCGCCGTCTGTTGCTCGGTTCGCCAGATTACCTGTAGCCTACTGGCAATCTGGATGGTAGCAGCCGAGACTGCGTTCCACTTCTCCACCGTTTGACACATCCGCTGGATAAGGGTATCCGGGGTTGTGTCCCAGCCACAGACGTCAAGCATTGCTCTTCTTTCGACGTCGAACCGATGACATACGAACAGTATGTGTTCGGCAGTTTCATCTACACCTGGGCAGTCCGGGCAGACTGGGACCTCCGCGTGTCCGAACCTGTGGAGGTACTGACGGAAACAGCCATGGCCTGACAGGAATTGTGTCAGGTGGAAGTGAACTTCCCCATGGGGTCTTCCCACCCAGCTCGATATGCTAGGTATCAGCCGGTGGGTCCACCTACCTTTCGAGGAGTTGTCCCACTCACGCTGCCATCTGGCGACCGAGGTCACCCTGGTGCGCTCGCGGGCTCCCCTATTTCCACGTAGCTCAAAGCACTCCTCATCTTCCCGAATGACCAGTCCGACTGGCATCATGCTCGCTATCACGCAGGATGCATCGTGTGATACCGTGCGGTAGGCAGATATCACTCTGAGGCACATCACGCGGTAGGTGCTCTCCAGTTTCTGTAGGTAACTGGTTACCCTCAGTGCTCTTGACCATGACGGGCCGCCGTACCTGAGGATAGATACGGCAACGCCTGCCAGTAACCTACGTCTACTGGCGCACACCTTTGAGCTGTTGGACATCATTCTCGATAGTGCCGCAACAGCAGTCGACGCTCTCTTGCACGTATAGTCGACATGGCTGCCGAAGGTCAGCTTGTCGTCTATAATGACTCCGAGAGACTTCAGACTTCGCTGTGAAGTGATCGCGACTTCTCCCACATGGATAACTGCATGTTGTGCCGACTTGCGGTTGTTGACGATAACTACCTCCGTCTTATGATGAGCGAGCTCCAGGCCTCTCGCGCTCATCCATTCCTCCACCGTGCTAATCGCGTGTTCTGCGGTTAGTTCTACCTCAGGAATTGACTCCCCGTAGACCTCCAAGGTTACGTCGTCGGCAAAGCCGACGATCTTGACCCCAGGAGGGAACTTCAGTCTCAGAACCCCGTCATACATGAGGTTCCATAGCACCGGGCCTAGGATCGAGCCCTGCGGGACTCCGGCGGTAATCGGAACCCTTTTCTGACCGGCATCGGTCTCGTATAGCAGTACGCGGTTTTGGAAGTAACTTTCCAGGATCCGGTACAGACCCACCGGTAGGCTAAGCCGGTGTAACGAGAGCGCGATGGCATCCCAGCTTGCGCTGTTGAATGCATTCTTCACGTCAAGTGTCACTAACGCACAGTATCGAATACCTCGCCTTTTTCGTTGGATCGCTATCTCGGCAGTATTTATCACTGAGTTGAGAGCGTCCACTGTGGACTTACCCTTCCGAAAGCCAAACTGGTTGCTTGACAGACCGTCCGTACCTTCCGCGTACGGGGTGAGCCTGTTGAGGATGATCCTCTCAAGCAGTTTGCCAGTCGTGTCTATCAGACAGATTGGTCTGTACGCCGATGGGTCGCCTGGCGGCTTCCCGGGCTTCGGCAACAGCACCAGTTTCTGCCTTTTCCATCTATCGGGGAAACGGCACTCGTCAAGGCATCTCTGTATAGCTAGCCTGAACATGTTCGGGTTCGCTATGATCGCTGCCTTGAGAGCGTTGTTCGGAACTCCATCCGGCCCTGGAGCTTTGTTCATTGCTAGGGATTTAGCCACTGCGAGTAGTTCTTCGTTCGTCACTGGAGCCACCATTTCGACCGTGCCCGCACTGTCTGTAGTGCAGGTGGCCAGGGGCTTGTGGCTCGAGACGGGAAGAGTACTTCGATAATCGTTGCCAACCGGTCCGGAGACCGTTCTGGGGGTGAGGAGCCCCCTTTGGTCTTGGCCATCACAATCCGGTAGGCGTCACCCCACGGATTCGCGTTGGCACTCTCACACAGGTTGTCGAAACACGCTCTCTTGCTGCTTTTAATAGCCTTGTTAAGGGCTAATTTCGCAGCTCGAAACACTTCACGGCGGTTCTCTCTTGCATCCTCGGTGCGAGCTCTTTGCATCCTACGTCTAGCTCTGAGACAGGCTGACCGTAGAGCTGCAATCTCAGCACTCCACCAGTATACCGGGCATCTACCGTTTCTTGGCAGTGTTTTTCTCGGCATAGTGGCGTCGCACGCGCGTGATAGAACAGCTACCAGCGCATCCCCGCTTAGACTGTCGGTGTTGGCCTCCATTCCCAGGGCCGCGGTGAAAGCTTCGCTGTCGAAGTGATTGGACTTCCACCCGCGTACCTGACGGGGATCTCCCGCCCTTGGATGCTGCACACCATAGTTGATCTTAAAGCGGATTGCTAGATGATCGCTATGGGTGTAGCCTTCGTCTACCCTCCATTCCATGCCTGGAGCCAGACTCGGGCTGGCAAAGGTCAAATCAATCCACGCCTCCACTCCGTTTCTACGGAATGTACTAGCGGAGCCATCATTAGCTAGCACAGTATCGAGTTTCGCAAACGCTTCCATTAGCGCTTGACCCCTGCTATTTGTACAGCGGCTGCCCCACTCCATGTATGTATGTATGTGTGTGTATGTGTGTGTGTATGTGTGTGTGTATGTATGTATGTGCGTATGTGTCAAATAATGTCACAAATTTTTCTCAGAGATGGCTGGACCGATTTGCCCAAACTTAGTCTCAAATGAAAGGTGCAACCTTCCCATCGGCTGCTATTGAATTTTGGATCGATCGGAATTCTGGTTCCGGAATTACGGGTTTCAGAGTGCGGCCACACAGAAATTTCTCATATAAACTATAGGAAAAATTAAAAATAGAATTTTTATTTTTGATGCTAAATGTGTTCAAGGTGCATGAAACGTCGAGATTTGATGCAAACTCGAAAAAAAATTTGACTACGATTCACTTTTTTGGATTTTGGCACATTTTTGCCTTTCTCATATAGAAAGGTTATGCAATCACTCTGAAAAACGTCAACCTAATCCCGGCCCGGAGGGCCGAGTGTCATATCTCATTCGACTCAGTTCGTCGAGATCGGAAAAAGTCTGTATGTATGTGTGTGTGTATGTGTGTGTGTATGTGTGTGTGTGTATGTATGTGCGTATGTGTAAAATAATGTCACTCATTTTTCTCAGAGATGGCTGGACCGATTTGCCCAAACTTAGTCTCAAATGAAAGGTGCAACCTTCCCATCGGCTGCTATTGAATTTTGGATCGATCGGAATTCTGGTTCCTGGAATTACGGGTTTCAGAGTGCGGCCACACAGAAATTTCTCATATAAACTATAGGAAAAATTAAAAATAGAATTTTTATTTTTGATGCTCAATGTGTTCAAGGTGCATGAAACGTCGAGATTTGATGCAAACTCGAAAAAAATTTTGACTACGATTCACTTTTTTGGATTTTGGCACATTTTTGCCTTTCTCATATAGAAAGGTTATGCAATCACTCTGAAAAACGTCAACCTAATCCCGGCCCGGAGGGCCGAGTGTCATATCCCATTCGACTCAGTTCGTCGAGATCGGAAAAAGTCTGTATGTGTGTGTGTATGTATGTATGTGTGTGTATGTGTGTGTGTATGTGTGTGTATGTGTGTGTGTGTGTGTATGTATGTGCGTATGTGTCAAATAATGTCACTCATTTTTCTCAGAGATGGCTGGACCGATTTGCCCAAACTTAGTCTCAAATGAAAGGTGCAACCTTCCCATCGGCTGCTATTGAATTTTGGATCGATCGGAATTCTGGTTCCGGAATTACGGGTTTCAGAGTGCGGCCACACAGAAATTTCTCATATAAACTATAGGAAAAATTAAAAATAGAATTTTTATTTTTGATGCTAAATGTGTTCAAGGTGCATGAAACGTCGAGATTTGATGCAAACTCGAAAAAAAATTTGACTGCGATTCACTTTTTTGGATTTTGGCACATTTTTGCCTTTCTCATATAGAAAGGTTATGCAATCACTCTAAAAAACGTCAACCTAATCCCGGGTTTTTTTCGACTCGTTTAGGGTTTCTGGATTTTAACAGGGGCGTAGTTGATGGTTTACGGAGAGGGGTTACACCCCCCCCCCCTCTACTGTTCGCGCCCCTCCTTTAAAAATCTCCTTAAATCACCCCTCAGACCACCACCCCATCCAGCCCTCATACCCTTCCCTTTCAACCCCATCATCTTTAAACCACCACTGTATCACAAAGCATACCAATTTAAGCTGGGGAGTCGTTCGTTCATGGGACTTTCGCCCTCTTCACATACCCAGCCCCGCATGACAAAATGAGTTAGCAAGCAGATAACATTGATCTAATGATGATTAGGCTAATGGAGTATGATATTTTTTTGTTTCAAGTGTTTCACCGTCGACACGTAGCTCATCAAGTTCGTGGCTGGCATGCCATTGTGTATAAGTGCAAAGTGTACTAAGAATGTAATGGACATTTCCACAATTATGTTGAACATAAAAAGCCTCCGTGCCATAGTTTAGAGAAATGAGAAAGGCACAATTGCACCGCTAGGTGGATTAAAACAGGTTTTGAAAAAAAAAAAAAACAAACGAAGTCTCGCCAATTTTTAAACTTTTGCTTTTATTTATTTGCCTTAAATAAACTATTATTTTTCTCTAAGTAACTTCTTTTAATAAAAATGAATTGGATGAACATTTGGATAGGTAGAATCAGGTAGTGTTTGGGGAATTATTGGAATTAGACTTGGGAACATTGTTTGGGTCGTTGAGAAAGAAGTTGAGGTGGTTTTACGTTGGTGGGTCAAGACATCGCTAGCTGGGCACTATTGACCGGAGTTCTTGGCAGACGACTCCGTCGTCTGGCGCGAAGCCGAGAATTTGAGGACCCCTAACAACAGACCCCTTACAAGCCTCAACTACTAGAGCAACGTAAAATAGCAATTTTAGTAGCCAAATGGGTCCTCTAAAATACCTATAGTAGCTCATATTGCCTAAATTGACTTTAGTATTTTTTATGATTTTTTTAAATGTTCTCCCATGTGCCGGTAATGTAGGACCACTGAAGGAAAAAAATATTTTCTCAAAAGCCTCAACTACTAGAGCAATGTAAAATAGCAATTCTAGTAGCCAAATTGGTCCTCTAAAATACCTATAGTAGCTCATATTGCCTAAATTAACTTTAGTATTTTTTATGATTTTTTTAAATGTTCTCCCATATACCGGTAATGTAGGACCACTGAAGGAAAAAATTATTTTCTCAAAAGTCTCAATTACTAGAGCAACGTAAAATAGCAATTCTAGTAACCAAATGTGTCCTCTAAAATACCTATAGTAGCTCATATTGCCTAAATTGAATATAGTATTTTTTATGATTTTTAAAACTAATCATTTGCCTGGATGAATTTGAACGGCTGTCTCAGTCAACAAAAAAGCAAAACGAATGTTTTTTTACTGCCCGGGGACAGTAAACAGTAAACATTCGTTTTGCTTTTTTGTTGACTGAGACAGCCATTCAAATTCATTCAGATAAAACCATCCCAGTCGTCATAAACATAACTAATCATTTGCCATTTCACACACTCACTACTTCAGAGTATCGTAATGCGCACGCATATGCGAGTGTTGTCATTTTTTTTGTTCTTCACTTCTATGCACACGGCGCGTTTAGGAATATCGTTCTGCTCGCAACAACATGAGAGCGAAGAGAATGGCAGATAAAACGAAATCATCAAAGAGAAAGGAGCACTTCCTTCTGAAACGGTAAAGAATGGCGGGTAGCAACTGGAAAAAGTATACTGAAAGGGTCTGTTTCAAAGGTACTTTTCGGTTCTCGTTTTCATTCTGCGGCTGCCAATACAGATTGGAGAGATAGATGGAAAAAGTCAGTCGGCCGGTGTGCGCATTTCTTTTTTTACATAATGAAGTATTCGGTCAGTTCTTTGAAGATCTACACGCCGATATCTTTCCATTATTATATGCTGCCTCCAAAATCTGTAGCACTTTAGTAGCCTTGACCTTTTGGATTTAATTTCCTTTAGAAATGTTCACTATGGACGATATGCTCGAAGATTTTATGAATGATAGAAACAGTTCTCCAAACGAAAATCATAGTTTGCTTCATTAGTACAGTATGCGGTAGAACCTATTCCTGCCTTCCGATATTCAATCAGCACAATCGAACGAAACCCAAATTGGCGAAACAAAAGACGGACTGTGATTCGAAAGTATAAAATAATACACAGTGCTGGACGATGATCAACCGACCGCCGCTGGCGGTGGCTGAAAGGGACTAGGTTTTATTTTATTTGACGCACTTTACCATTGATGTGCACAGATTGCGCTCTGCCGCAACATACTCCCCCACCAAAACGAACGTTTTATATCAAGAACCACACGATTGTTGATTGGGTTTTAATTAAATCAAATGACGAGAACTGCGGAACTTTGAAATTGAACTTCTAAATGTTTCTTCCATTGTTGTAACTTTGGACAGTGGCATTCCATTGTGGTGACAGGATGGCGTTCAGCGATTTACTTCGACGTAGCACTTGCTGTTTGATGAATGCATTTGGGGACGTTGCGATCCGCGCAACTGGGATCCCGCTGGAGTAATGCATTCCACTAAGCGGCTGAAAGTACGCCCACACCGGCTTAGCTCCGCAGGGGATGATATTGCTAAGCGGCTGCATACTTGCACACACCGGCATAGCTGAAGCGACGCGAAATAGATCCGTAACCGATTGTCCTCACATGAAATCCATTTGAATTAGCGGTCGACAGGTTGTTGTGGTACGGCGGTATCCTGGTCACGGCACCATATGATCGATCGTAGCGGTAGAACCTATTCCTGCCTTCCGATATTCAATCAGCACAATCGAACGAAACACAAATTGGCGAAACAAAAGACGGACTGTGATTCGAAAGTATAAAATAATACACAGTGCTGGACAATGATCAACCGACCGCCGCTGGCGGTGGCTGAAAGGGACTTGGCTTTATTTTATTTGGAGCACATTACCATAGATAATATTTCGGCGGGGGCATGTGCACAGATTGCGCTCTGCCGCAACACAATATATTTCCCAAAAAAGTAGTAGTATTTGGAAATCGTAATTTCTGCACTCAACATGACATGAATATAATATTCGAGATATCGTTTATTAGAATACGATTCTTGAAAACGCAAGCCTCATAGGTGCTACCCGAATTTAGCCACGATCAAATGGATTTCATCGTTCTCCTACTGATCGTTTCATTCCATTTGCCATTCTTCTCACTCTCATTACGGTGAGAAAAGAACCACACTTCCGAAAGCATCTGATATGCTCGCGCAATTGCACGCTGAAAGAAACGTATATAAGTGCGTTCTGCTGGTGGAATGAGAACTCGAAAGATGGCGTTGGAATCACCAAAATGATGTAGTCGAATGTTTGTTCGTGGAATTTTACAGTGGGATATCTTGTACTTTATCATCTTTGGTAATACTATACTTTCCATGTTCGATAGGGCAGTTCCATCCTCCATGGGCCCGTGAGATAGGGTGGCTTCCGGATACAAAAGTATAGGCAACTACCCCTTATTTACTTACTAATAAATAATAATCGAAGCAACAGTGACAGATAATTATATATGTGTCCCTTTAATTTTAGAAATAGACTTTTTGACTGAATTCGGTATTGCTCTGTATGACACGAATTTCTTTTGTTTAATCGATAATAAAGCTAACAAGGAATTAGAAAATCGTTTGGTCTCACACCAAATAAAAAATCAGGAAAAGTATTACATTGTATATTTGATTATTCAGGTGATGCACCCTCAGAACCGATCAGAACACGTCATCAATATGGCCACCCACCTCTTCCGAGTGTTGTGTTTTCCGTTAAGGGTAGATCGCTTCCAGTTTCCGATTCCGTGATTCCGAATGTCTCGAAGCAGTTTCTTCCAAGTGTTTCGTCTTCCGTGAAGTTTAGTCTACCTTCAGTGTCCGATACCGTGATTCCGAAAGTCTCAAAGCATCCTCTTTCGAATGTTCCGTCTTCCGTTAAGTATAGTCCCACTCGCCTCTCGATTATCGAGTCTACTGATTCCGTTGTGGTAAACGACGTTCCGATTGATAATAGTAGATCAATTATGAAACTTGATTGTTTTCCGTTCCTGACGTATTCTGCATTGATATTAATTACAGTGATCATAGTTATGATATAAATTTGGGACTGAGCATTGTTGGTCGTAAGAAAATATTACAAATCATTAAAGAAGATTACCTGGACCTTCCGAACATCCCAAATCGAGAGCGCAGTTACGAAATGAGATTGAAGCTTACTTCCGACATTCCAATTAATTTTGCTCCGAGGAGACTTTCGTATTCCGATAAAATTGAAGTTGATCGCATCGTCGAAGAACTGTTAGATCCTGGAATTATTAGAGCAAGCGAATCTTCTTACCCTTTTCCGATTGTATTACGGACTAAGAAGACCGGTGAAAGCGGATGTGTGTGGATTATCGTTCATTGAACAAAGTGACTGTACAGGACAGCTTTCCGATGCCGACCAGATTCAGATGCATTACTGGTTTCCTGGAATGAAGGCCGAAGGGGATGAATTTGTGAAGAATTGTGTACGCTGCATCGTTTATTCTGATCCGAATTCCGAAAGTCGTGCATTACACAGTATTCCGAAGAAACCTGTAGCTTTTGACACTATCCACATTGATCATTTCGCAGCCCTTCCGACTACTGTTTCGAAGAGAAAGCACATTCTGGTGATCGTTGACGCGTTTACTAAGTTTGTCAAATTGTATGCAGTGAACTGGACCAGTACAAAGGAAGTGTGTGCGTGCCTTGATAAATATTTTGACAATTACAGTCGACCAAGAAGAATTATCAGTGATCGTGGGACCTGTTTTACGTCATTAGATTTCTGTTCTTATTTGCTGGAAAATAACATCGAACATGTGAAGATTTCCACCGCTTCCGCTCAGGCAAACGGACAAGTAGAACGGGTGAATCGTATTCTGAAAACTATGTTAGCAAAACTATCGGAGCCTGTTCAGCATTGGTGCAAGGGGAAGGTTGAATACGCCCTAAACAATTCCGTTCATGCAAGTACCCGTCAAACACCTAGTATGCTTTTATACGGAGTCCCAGCGTGGTCGTAACATCGACGTCCTTTCTGAGTTTCTTGATGATAAGATTAGTTCCGATTGCTCAGATTCCGTACGAAATTTGGACTTTACAACTTCCTGATTATTCTTCCTGTCATCATCTACAAAGACAGCACGTAATAAAGAGTTCTATTAAAACCTTGTGTGTGTGATTTCTTCCGGAAGATCCCTTACAGGTTTGTCCCAAATTGTCAAACCATGCCAAAAAACTTGCAGGTTCCAAGTTTACATTGCAACGGATAATTTTTTAGCTCGTTTATGGAATAGGTTGAAATCGAATCCAACGCTCGTTGGATTGAGAATTCAAAACACAAGAATCCTTCGTCTGCAAATTACCAGTTGTTTCCGATCAACTTACAGGAAGGAGTTTAGCCATAACTTTAAAGTAAGAATTCCGATTGGTTTCTGCCAGAACTCAGGCTCTAGTAACACAACCGAGTCTAGCCAGCAAGAATTTTGTCCCATTTGACTGAGAAGCATGTCAATCTCTGAAATAAATTCAGCAAATACTGCAGTGATTAAATATAACACCGTGTTGCTATAAAATGGTACTGAAGTTAGCCTAATTAGTTTTCACCCAACAAAAAATAAAGGTTATTTCAATTACATGTTCACCAGCTTTGTACAGTAATAGCAGCATGTCTGGCGAATCTACCCGATCATTGCTATTCCTACTCCTCAAATCAATCATGCAAAATTACCCTAGTAATCCTATTTGTAAAAACCTGTTTTAATCCACCTATAGGTGCAATTGTGCCTTTCTCATTTCTCCAAACTATGATTTAATAGCTGGTTCGTACAATATAACATTATTGAAATGTCTTTCATTCTTATTACACTTGGTAAGTATATATAAGAGCACCTTTTTGCATTCATCGCGGTATCGGTTTGAATCGGAGTTTTCTATGTGATCGCACTCCACAACCCGTAACTCCGGAGTCGGAAGTCAGATGGAATTTAATATCAGTTTCCGGGGACGCAACACCTTTCATTTGAGACTAAGTTGATCAAATCGGTCTAGTCATTTTCGAGAAACCAATATAACTGTTATTCCGAATTTGGATGCTTCCGGATCCGTCGATGGGGGCCAGTGTGGCCAAAGAGACTTTGAATGACTGTTGGTGACCTAGATCTACAAATTCAACAGTTGTGTTTACATTTTGGAAAAAATTTCACCTTTTTACATTCATCGCAGAATTCGTTAGAATCGAGATTTGCTGCGTGATCGTACGTATCGCCCTTTAATTCAGGAACCAGAACTTGGATCCACACAAAATTCAACAGCAGCTGATGGACCTTTCATTTAAAATCAAGTTTGTCAAAATCGGTTCAGAAAATTCCGAGAAACCGATGTGGACAAATCAACAAATGTTGTTTTGTAACCATATTCTTCAACTCGTAATGCGGAACAAGATGTCGGTTGAAAATGAAATTCAATAGCAACCTATGGGAATATTATACCTTTCATTTGAATCTTAGTTTGTAAAAATCGGTTCAGCCATCTTCGAGAAACCGATGTGTACATTTTGTTAACAAATCCGCACATACACACATACATATATGCATACATACATACATACATCCTATACTGTGCTAGCTAATAATGGGTCCGCTAGTACATTCCGTAGAAACGGAGTGGAGGCGTGGATTGATGTGACCTTTGCCAGCCCGAGTCTGGCTCCAGGCATGGAATGGAGGGTAGACGAAGGCTACACCCATAGCGATCATTTAGCAATCCGCTTTGAGATCAACTATGGTGTGCAGCATCCGAGGGCGGGAGATCCCTGCCAGGTACGTGGGTGGAAGTCCAATCACTTCGACAGCGAAGCTTTCACCGCGGCCCTGGGACTGGAGGCCAACACCGACAGTCTAAGCGGGGATGCGCTGGTAGCTGTTCTATCACGCGCGTGCGACGCCACTATGCCGAGAAAAACACTGCCAAGAAACGGTAGATGCGGTATACTGGTGGAGTTCCGAGATTGCAGCTTTTCGGTCAGCCTGCCTCAGAGTTAGACGTAGGATGCAAAGAGCTCGCACCGAGGATGCAAGAGAGAACCGCCGTGAAGTGTTTCGAGCTGCTAAATTAGCCCTTAACAAGGCTATTAAAAGCAGCAAGAGAGCGTGTTTCGACAACCTGTGTGAGAGTGCCTACGCGAATCCGTGGGGTGACGCCTACCGGATTGTGATGGCCAAGACCAAAGGGGGCTCCTCACCCCCAGAACGGTCTCCGGACCGGTTGGCAACGATTATCGAAGTACTTTTCCCGTCTCGAGCCACAAGCCCCTGGCCACCTGCACTACGAGACAGTGCGGGCATGGTCGAAATGGTGGCTCCAGTGACGAATGAAGAACTACTCGCAGTGGCTAAATCCCTAGCAATGAACAAAGCTCCAGGGCCGGATGGAGTTCCAAACAACGCTCTCAAGGCAGCGATCATAGCGAAACCGAACATGTTCAGGCTAGCTATGCAGAGATGCCTTGACGAGTGCCGTTTCCCCGATAGATGGAAAAGGCAGAAACTGGTGCTGTTGCCGAAGCCCGGGAAGCCGCTAGGCGACCCATCGGCGTACAGACCAATCTGTCTGATAGACACGACTGGCAAATTGCTTGAGAGGATCATCCTCAACAGGCTCACCCCGTACGCGGAAGGTATGGACGGTTTGTCAAGCAACCAGTTTGGCTTTCGGAAGGGTAAGTCCACAGTGGACGCTCTCAACTCAGTGATAAATACTGCCGAGATAGCGATCCAACGAAAAAGGCGAGGTATTCGATACTGTGCGTTAGTGACACTTGACGTGAAGAACGCATTCAACAGCGCAAGCTGGGATGCCATCGCGCTCTCGTTACACCGGCTTAGCCTACCGGTGGGTCTGTACCGGATCCTGGAAAGTTACTTCCAAAACCGCGTACTGCTATACGAGACCGATGCCGGTCAGAAAAGGGTTCCGATTACCGCCGGAGTCCCGCAGGGCTCGATCCTAGGCCCGGTGCTATGGAACCTCATGTATGACGGGGTTCTGAGACTGAAGTTCCCTCCTGGGGTCAAGATCGCCGGCTTTGCCGACGACGTAACCTTGGAGGTCTACGGGGAGTCAATTTCTGAGGCAGAACTAACCGCAGAACACGCGATTAGCACGGTGGAGGAATGGATGAGCGCGAGAGGCCTGGAGCTCGCTCATCATAAGACGGAGGTAGTTATCGTCAACAACCGCAAGTCGGCACAACATGCAGTTATCCATGTGGGAGAAGTCGCGATCACTTCACAGCGAAGTCTGAAGTCTCTCGGAGTCATTATAGACGACAAGCTGACCTTCGGCAGCCATGTCGACTATACGTGCAAGAGAGCGTCGATTGCTGTTACGGCACTATCGAGAATGATGTCCAACAGCTCAAAGGTGTGCGCCAGTAGACGTAGGTGTGATGTCAGAGTGAAAGCTGAGCGGATCGGCGCCGACTGTCTGCTTTTACTCTGACAGGTTCCATTTGATATGCTGCAAGCAGGTTTCTCGCATCTCGCATTTTAATATCAGTGCCAGCCCCTGCTCAGCTTCTCGCGGCCACTCTGTAAGCACCCTAACGCTAGGAGACTGAGAGAGGAAAGTGGACCCACCAACTCATCCCAAACGTATCGGCCTGGGTACATAGGAAGCATGGAGAGGTGAACTTCCATTTGACGCAGTTTTTGTCCGGGCACGGATGCTTCCGGAAGTACTTGTATTTGTTTAGACATGCTTCGTCACCCCTTTGCCCGGAGTGTGCGACTGTGCAGGAGACACCGGAACACGTGGTCTTCGAATGCCCTAAATTCGAAGAAGTTCGTAGGGGTATACCTGGTATGACAGTGGACAATATCGTCGAAGAGATGTGCCGTGACGAACATTCCTGGGACGCTGTCAACAGAGTGGTCTCGAGCATACTCTCCGAGCTGCAGAGGAAGTGGCGAAGAGACCAACAAGAAGCCGCAAATCGGGTTTCGAGAGAAATTCCGCCGCCGGAGAACTCTCCAACTGTGTAGACTAGGTCCACCGCCGGGGACCAGTTGAGTAGTACGTGACGTAGCACCGAGTTGGGTCGTCGGGGCGCCTGAGAACCGGATGTCAAGCTTCACCGGAATCGCTGAACCGACCTCGACATCTTACCGGGTAGCTCGTGAGTAGACTAGATCCACCGCCGGGGATTAGACCGAGTGGACCGCGTCGCAGAGCTAGCAGTGGGTCGTTGGGGCGCTGGTGAACCGGAAGTTACGCTCCAACCGGAATCACCGGATAGACCTCAGCACCTACTGTATGGCCCGTTGAGTAGGCTAGATCCACCGCCCGGGACTAGATCGAGTAGATCGGGACGACGCGGAGAGCTAAATGGCTCACAAAAATGAACATCGGAATCAGGAGAAATCTACCGCTCGGTTGCAGGAGAATAGGCTAGATCCATTGTTGGGGACTAGACTGAGTAGTTCGCGAACAAGTGAGGGAGGGACTGAATGGCTCATCGGGAGAGTAGAGCGAAACGGAACGAGAGGAAGCCAAAGGGCTCAAGAAATTGTGGTGTTAAAACAAAGAAGAATCGGTATCGGGAGAGCCTCCTTCGCCGGGGAACTCTCCGTCGGCGTAAGCTAGATCCACCGCCGGGGACTAGACTAAGTAGACCGCGACGAAATACCACCAGTCGCAGGTCCTCGGGGCATCAGCGAACAGGACGCCCTGCTCCACCGGAATCGCCGAACTGACCTCGACATCTGGTTGGTTGGCTTGGTTTCGGGGAACTTCTCTCGCCGGGAAATTCTCAATCGGAGTAGGCTAGGTCCATCGTCGGGGACTAGACCGAGTAGTTCGCGAACAAGTCTGGTGCTCAACGAGTAAACGGCGCTGAATGGTGCTAGAAGGGAGTTGCGGTGTTAACTGGCACAAGGGAGCCGAAGGGCTCGGTGAATTAGACAGTCTGAAGTTTGCCGCCCAGACTGTATTCGTAGGGGAGGAGTACTATGCCTCGACTCACAGCCAGCTTTCCGACTGCCATGCAGAACTTGCTAGTCTGTGTGGATGGTAGAGAATTGGTGGTGTGTAGAGGAGTGGGGCTGTAACCATGCGGAAGAAACGAACTAGTAAGTAGTTGGTAGTAAGGTAGTGCCGGGGAGGAACCAGGTTCTGGGCAAGAGCAGTGGTTTTTTAGCGGGTCGGGTGATGGCAGCCCAAACCCGTTCCCTGAGACATTGTGGTTTTTGTACATTTTCCCTCAGGTATCAGAGTTTTCCTGAAAAAAATACATACATACATACAAACATACATACACACATACATACACATAGATATTTTGCGAACGTGCAGCAGGGACAGGAGGACAGAAGTTCAGAGGCTTAACGAACCCCCCCCTCCCCCCCCGGAGCTACTGCGAGTTGGGGAGTCTTGCTAGGATATGGTGGGGCAAGGCAATGTTGGGCTCTGCCAAACCTCTAGAAAAAGCCATATAAATCCGAATGCAGCTCCGACGAAGCGAGTCGGTGCCGCTTCCGCTAAGGTTTTACCCAAGACTTTAGCATAAAGCATCCTTACCCAACGGGAGTGCCAACCGGGACATTAGGATCGACACCAGTAAGATCCTAATTACGGCATACTGGCGGCAGAACACGGATGTGAATAAGGATTTCATCGAGATTATCTACGGACCGACAGCCACGCCATTCCACTACCCTAGTAAGGATGGGTGACACTTCCCCGAAACGGCGAGTGGGCTAATGGTGCTGGCTGCCCCCCGTCCCAGTAAAATTTTTGTAGGTCTCCAAGTACGTTCGAAACCCGCCACCTTAGCTGGTGCAAGTAGGCTCAGTTGAAGGCTCCTGACTAGCGCCGATCCTGCTCTGAACGCGGTACCCCATGAAGGACCGCGTCAACCCTTGCATGCGACCTCACTGCTCGCAAAGGTAACCATGGGATCATGTGAGGCGACTACTTATTACGGGCGTAGATAGCGCCTTGGAGTTGGGACCCAAAAAGCATGCAAGAAGACAAAATCAACAAAAACAAGAAAAATTCTAACGGAGCAACTGTGGTGAACCCGTTCGCCAAAGGTGGGCTAGCGAGGTCACCGACCCAGCATAACGAACAAGTGCAACCACAACAGCTGTAGCAGCGAGAGTAGCCTAGCGAGTCCATACGTAGCACGAGCGGCAACAAACCAACTGAATGCCAAGGAAAGCTAGGATTTCAGGTGTGCACACCGAAACCAAGCGTTACCCAAGAAGACCAGTAGTCTGGGTTACCTAAAGTGACGAAGTTGAGGCAAAAAATTGAAGAACTCTACGAATTCGTGAAAAGCAAGGGCAACGTGCACGGACATATCAAGGATCTAGCGATTACCATCAAATCCGCCGTAGCAGCATCCGAATGCGAACACATGGCGTTACTAGAGCGAGCTGAAAACGCCGAAAATGCGCTGAAGTCCACAGCGATAGAAGAAGCAGAAGCCTATGAGACACCGAAGGGCGGCCGGGATTCTCGTTCTGTGAAAAGAATAAGGGAAACGCCAGGAGAGGAGGAGGAACCGAAGAAGTCCAGGAAGGTCGGTGAAGGACAGCGAAAAAGCCGACAATCGCAGAGTGAATGGCGTATCGTAGAAACCGCAGAAGAGAGGAGAAAAAAACAGAAGGAAAAGGAGGAAAGAAGAAAAAGAAGAAAGAAGACCTTCGGCCACGCCAGCAGAAGCAGAGGGGAGACGCTCTAGTCGTCAAAGTAAACGAAGGCGTGACGTACGCTGCGATCCTCAAAAGGGTGCGAGAGGACCCCAAGTTGAAGGAGCTGGAGGAGAACGTTATAAGAACCAGGCGTACTCAGAAAGGCGAAATGCTGTTCGAGCTGAAGAAAGATCCATTGATCAAGAGCTCGGCCTACCGGGAACTTGTGGCAGAAGCGGTGGGAGGAGAAGCGAATGTGAGAGCATTAGTTCAGGAAGCAGTGGTCGAGTGCAGGAATCTGGACGAGATCACAACGGAAGACGAAGTGAGAAGAGCGCTAATAAAGCAAGGAAACCTGGAGAGCGAGCAGATATCAATCAGATTGAGGAAGGCGTACAGTGGCACACAGACAGCAGTGATACGCTTATCGCCAACTGCAGCCAACAAGCTTATGTTGACCGGTTAGATCAAAATCGGGTGGTCGGTGTGCTCGTTGCGATTGATCCCTAGAGCTACTAAACAAATGGAGAGGTGTTCCAGATGCCTGGGTTTTGGCCATCAGGCAAGAAACTGTAGAGGCCCCGACAGATCTGATCTGTGCAGAAAATGTGGGGAGAAGGGACACATTGCTAGAGACTGCACAAAGCAACCGAAGTGCTTTCTCTGCACAAATGAGGTCGGAAAAGACTACATGACGGGAGGCTTCAAATGCCCAGAGTACAAAAAGGCAAAGGCAGGCCAATAATGATGGAGGTTACCCAGCTCAATCTCAATCATTATGACATTGCACAGCAACTGTTGTGGCAGTCAACAACAGAAATGAAGTGCGACGTTGCAATTATTGCAGAGCCGTATCGTGTCCCTCCTGATAACGGTAACTGGGTGGTGGATAGTGCAGGGATGGCGGCAATCCAAGTGATGGGCGGTTTCACTGTTCAAGAAGTGGTGGATAGCACACACGAAGGTTTCGTGATCGCCAGGATAAACGGCGTATTCGTGTGTAGCTGTTATGCTCCTCCACGGTGAACACCAGAGCAATACAACCGGATGTTGGACGCATTAACCGACTCGTTAGTTGGGCGAACGCCGGTTGTTATAGGAGGAGATTTCAACGCTTGGGCCGTGGAGTGGGGTAGCAGGCTGACCAACGCACGTGGTTACAGCCTATTGGAAGCACTGGCGAAGCTGGACGTAAAGCTGTGCATTGAAGGTTCCGCTAGCACATTCCGTAAAGACGGTCGGGAATCCATCATCGACGTAACATTCTGCAGCGCGTCGCTGATGGATGACATGAATTGGCGAGTTAGTGAGCAGTACACACATAGTGATCACCAAGCTATCCACTACACCATTGGTCGGCGAAATCGTACGGTGACGCAGAGAGTGAGGACTGGCGAGCGGAAGTGGAAAATAAAGGAATTCGACAAGGAACTTTTTGTGGAAGCACTTCGTGCTGACAGCGCCACTCCAATTCCGAGTGCCGATGAGCTGTCGGAAACAACAGCTAGGGCATGCGATATAACAATGCCGAGGAAAATGGAGCCAAAGAACTCGTCCGGCGTACTGGTGGAACGAAAGGCTAAGCATCCTCCGGGCTACCTGCTTAAAAGCCAGAAGACGCGTTCAGAGAGCAAGATCTGAGGCAGTCAGAGAAGAGTGTAAGGTAACATTCCGGGTGGCCAGGGCCGCTTTTAAACGTGAGATAGTGCTAAGCAAGTCCACCTGCTACAAGGAGCTGTGCAGAGAAGTAGACGCTAACCCCTGGGGCAATGATTACCGTGTCGTTATGGCCAGGATCAAGGGTCCAATGACGCCAGTCGAAATGTACGGCGACAAGCTGAAAATTATCGTGGAGGGCCTTTTCCTGAAGCACGACCCAACCGCATGGCCGCCTACACCGTACGCTGATGCAGATGGTGGAAATGCAGGTGACAATCGGGTTTCCAACGACGTGCTCCTTATAGTGGTAAAAGGGCTGAAAGCGAAGAAAGCTCCCGGACCGGATGGTATCCCCAATGTGGCACTGAAGACTGCGATCCTGGCATTTCCGGACATGTTCAGGATAGTCCTACAGAAATGCCTGGACGATGGCTACTTCCCGGATAGATGGAAGATCCAGAAGCTGGTGTTACAGCCAAAACCAGGGAAACCACCAGGAGATCCAGCATCGTATCGGCCTATATGCCTGCTGGATACTCTTGGTAAACTCCTGGAAAGAGTCATCCTCAACACGCTGACGACCTACGCTGAATGTGAGAACGGACTATCGCAGAGACAGTTCGGGTTCCGGAAAGGAATATCGACGGTGGACGCCATCCGCATCGTCATCGCGAACGCGGAGAAAGCATTGAAGCAAAAGAGAAGGGGTAATCGCTACTGCGCCGTGGTAACGATAGACGTGAAGAACACGTTCAACAGTGCTAGCTGGGGAGCAATACTCAACTGCATATTTTGCCTTCCATTTGAGACTTGGTTTGAGAAAATCGGTTCAGTCATCACCGATGAACCGATGTGACTTTAATTGTGGAATATGCCCGGAATTCCGGACTTCCGGAATCGTCGATAGTGGACAATATGTATATTCAAAGAATGTTTGATTGGCAATCAGTGATCTAGATCTACGATTAGAAGTAATTTGGTGACCATTTCAATAGTTTTTAGCCTCTGAGGTATTACGATTGTACCGATTTATATGGGAAATTCCAGTGTATCCTTACTAACACCCCTGTAACTCCGGAAGCAAGAGTCAGAACCGAATGAAATTCAGCAGCAGTCAATGGCATTACTGTATCTTTCATT